>NC_087444.1:60902108-61194608 GCF_036321535.1 Camelus dromedarius
CCTGGTATAGCCTGGGGCCAATGGCCATTTGACAGGCCAGAGTCCCCAGGGAAAAGGGCCATATGTGTGTGGGTGCTGGGGCATGAGTACGGCAGCACATCTTGGATGCTTTAGGCTCCTGGAGAGGGCAGTCTAGGCAGGCCCGCCAGGGATGAGGAGGGACACCGGAGAGATTTGGAGCAGAAGGAGGAACCCATAGACCCCATGGGTCTATTCTCCTCACAGACCCTCACTCCCTCTCCCATTATGAGGCTCTTTTGGTGCCCACTGAAAGCTCCTGTCTTCCCTGGGGTCCAGCGGCAGCTCCTGGCAGTGGGCAGTGTGTCCAGAGGATGCCATCTTTGCGTGTCCAGAGGCTGCTCCTTCAGGAGAGGGGCAGGGGCGGCCCAGGGAGTGGGGGGCACTGGACTGGGAGCCTGGGGTCCCACTCTGCCGGTGGGAGCACTGGGATTCCGGGGACGTCCATCATGTCTCTTCACCCACAGAAAGGGGCAGCCACTCGAGCCAGCACATCTCTCTGCCGTGGTTTGGGGAGTATGACAAGGTGGGGGCGTCAGGACTTGATCAGCTGGAAGGGCTTCCCTCTTGGATGTTGAGGGGATATGCTGGGGTGTGGCGGGACACTGCCTGGACGGCTCTCCCTCCTGCGAGACCCTCACAGTCCCGAGGGAGAAGCCACTCAACTCTGCAAACAGCCCCTAATCTCCCCTAACTGCCCTGACGGTCTGTCATTTTCACCCCAAGGGTTTCTGCTGTGTCAGCTACACAGGGCTCTCCCTTCACCTCGGGCATCCAGGGTTCCCAGCTCTGACTGATGCATTTTCTGGGGAGGTGGACCCTCCGACCCTCTTTTTCCTCCCCTTGCAGGCCTCCTTCCCCCTCCTCTCTGCAGTGGGGCAGGGAGCAGGGCACCAGGGCTGGCTCCTGCGGCCTCCCTGGGAGGGCGGCCTGTGTCTGCCCAGCGGCTCTGTGTGTGTGTGGTGAGGGGACTGAAAAGTTGACTGGGGTGGGGGTGGGGGTCTGCTATGCTTCCCTTGCCCTCCGCTGTGACCCTTCAGTGCCTGCCCCAGGTCTTCCAGGCTGTGTGACAATGAGGTTCACCAGACCCCTTGGTTGTAAGAGACAGAAATCCAGAGAAGTAAAATGAAGGAAAAAGGGAAAGTTTGAGTCCTGGCACTGGAAAGCCGAGGTATAGACTTAACCTCAGACACGATTGGATCAAAGATGTCTCCAGGATTCCTTCTCCCCCCCACCTTTCAGCCTCACCTTTCTCCACACTGGCTTCTTCCTTGGGCACAAAGACAATGCCACACGATTTCATCCTCCAACTCAGCGGCCTCAGAAGAGAAGCTACTCCCCATTCGTACCAAGAGCAATCTTGGCATCTCCCTGCCAGGCTCAGACCACAAGCCCGTTGCTGAGCCAATCGCTGTGCACAGCGCGATGGCCTCAGCCCCGTTCCTGGTACCTGGGAGACAGTGGGGTGGGGATGGGGGTCAGGCTTGGCCGGACCACAGGATGAGAATGTGGGAAGAAAAGACTTCCTAGGAGCTGTGACCTAGAAACCGATCTCAGTCACTGAGCTTGGACAGGTCCCCTCACCCCTCCTGCCTCAGGGGTGGGTGAGAGATTGGGTCCACAAGAACCCCTGTAAGATGCTCTTGTATTGCCGTTGTCTTAACTTGGCCGCTGGGACCCTGCAGACAGGACCCTGCTTGTCTGAGTATCACAAACCCCTTCTCCATCCCGTGATCTCCTTCCCCGTGAGCAGTGCCCAAAGCCTGGCATTCTCATCTCTACACTATCCAGAAGCTTCCCAGCCCCTGTCTACTCAGGACTTTCCTGGATCCTCACTGAATGACAGGAAAGGTATTCCCGCTGCTGGATCCCAGAGGTTTGGAGGCCTAAGTGGGGGTCTGTGTGGGAAGAGGGATGACTCCTCTTCTGGAAAACCAGACCGGGGAGCTGCAAGGTGCTCTGGCCCCACAGCCATTCACACACCTGCCTGGACCCTCACTGCCTCCCAGGAAAAGTGAGAGAGCCTGAGGGTCTGGAAGCTGAACGGGTATAAAGGGCATCTTCTCCTCCCCTTACATAGAAGTGAGAAAGCTAAGGCCCAGAGAGGTTAAGGAATTCATCAGGGATACCCAGCAAACTGGTGTGGAGCTGGGACTGGAGCCTTGGCTCACCACCTCTTCAGGGGTCTCTGAAAGATCCCCACCCCCTCCCCGACCCTACAAGGCTGGCTGCTTTCCCCCAGCACGTCCTTCTTACCCAAACTCAGCTCTCGTGGTATAAACTCGACCTGCCTGGCCTCCCACGTGCACCCGTGGGTGCATCCCCCTGTGTGCACTCTCATCGCCTAGGTGGAGACTAATCATGCACCCTTAAGACTGGGGCAGCAGAGAGCAGCCCCTGAAGGCTCCCGCCCATACCAGCCTCTGTCCTTGCAGCCAAAAGTGGTTAGGGAACCCAGATCTGGATGGACTGCCCCTTGCCCTGGTGGGTAGAGGTGGGAAGCAAGCCCTCCTGCCCAGGCGAGCTAGAGAGAGCTTACCCTCAGCCTCTCTTCTTTTGGAAGAGCCAAAGTGAGTGGCAATAGCCATCCCTTAATTATCCAAGGAGTTCTATGCTCCATAAATCGCCTTCTTTCTGAGAGGGAAAGAAAAGTCTTGTGCAAATAGGATTTTAGGGTACGCTTCAGGGAGAATGGGATGGGGAGGATCTTCCTCTAATTTTTAGCTTGTGCTAATTAGATTCCTGCCTTGACAGGTCACCATGGCAATGGGAGGACATGAAACAGGGTGTCCCTGGAACACACTGTCTGAGCCCAGGTGCTCATCGCCAGGCTCCCTCTCCACCCCTCAGAGCGGGTCCCACCATCTCTTCGGGCTCTTCCTAGTTCTCCATCATCATTCTTACCATTGATGTGCCCTGACTCGGAGTCAGGCGCTGGGCTGCCGCCCTGAGGATTGGGTGTGATAGTATGAACTTCTTGTATTGGTCAGGGTTCTCTAGAGAAACATGTTCTCCACCTTTTTGTTCTCTTCAGACCCTCCAAGGGATGGGGTGATGTCCATCCACACTGGAGAGGGTCATCTGTTTTACTTAAGTCTACCCATTCAAATGCTAATCTCTTCCAGAAGCAGCCTCCCAGATACACCCAGAAACACTGTTTAACCAGATATCCAGGAATCCTATGGCCCAGGCTAGTTGAGAAATAAAACTAACCATCACATTCCTGCTCACAGGTTAGGAAGCTGAAACTCCAAGTATCTACAGCAAAGTCTAAGGTTTTCCAGGCAGTAAGTGGAGGAGGAGCAGGGTCTGGTCCTGTCACTTGACTTCCAGGTTCCTGCCCTTAAGCACTGTGCCCCTGGGCAAGAATATTCACCTTTCACAGAATGGGAGTCCAGCCCCCACCACCATGCTTGCAGCACACCCAGGACAAGCATAGGGTCCCTTTTCCCCCTCTTTGTGTGCCCTGCTGGAGTTAAGATTTTTTTTTTTAACTGGGCACAAATTCAGGGAGCTGGCCACCATGTCTGATATAGCGGTCAGATGCTTTTCTTTTTCCAAGAAAGATGTCTAACTCTGAGCACCTGCAGCCAGATCCGGGACATGTCCAAGGTCTGGACTTCATGCTGATGGCATCTGAGTGACAGGGCTGCTTCCGTTTCTCTCTCCTTCCTGTGCTGAAGGTGGACTTGCTTCCAGGTCAGCATCCCCAGTATGGTTCTCCATCCACTGGCTGATATTGTCAGTTACATTGGTCAAGGAGTCACGTAACACCCACATCTTCCTCCCTCCCTCCTCCCTCCCTCCTTTCTTCCCTCCTCCCCTGCTTCCTTTCCTTCTTCCTTCCTTTCTCTAATATTATCTTTTCAGGCGGCAAAACTCCAATACTACTCTGTGTCACCGATTCAATTGCTATGCATCATCTGTCCATCCATCCATTCATCCTTCCTTTCATTTTTCTTTTCTTTTAATGAGTATTTATTTCAATCACGGCCCCTGTGAGAGCAAGACTGCTTGATTCCTGGGGCCTGTGTTTCACCGCCCTGTCCCCAGCCTTTCTTTACGGCTCACTTGTACATGCCATTTCTCCAGTATGTGGACAGACCCGGTGGGTCAGGAATGGCCTTTTTGCGAGTTGTCTTATGTGTGGTGATGACAGAGCTTGTCCCTTCCCCAGTCACTGTGGATGAATGCCTCTGGGCTGTCACTCTGGATACGTGTGGCCCTGTCTGATCTTGAGCAAATTTACAGGCCCCGGAAAGAATTGGTTTGTCTGAGGAGAACCACCAAGGACAGAAAATTGAGTCTCATTGTGGAGTCAAAATGCAGATCTTGCATTGAAATAACAAATCCTTCGTTTCAAAAGGTCGGCTGGAATGGTACTTAAAAAAAGAATTGCAGCTGCTTTCGAATAGGGCACCGGAAACAAAAAAGTCCCATCCAAGAATACTCTTTGGCCCAGTGCCCACAGCTTCTCCTTCTGACCGAGAATCGGTGGCACTGCCATTCCCTTCCAATGCCTGTCGCTGAGTGCCACATGCCTGGAGACGGATGCTCAGATGGATAGGTGGCCTCTTCACCTGAGCAGACTTTCCCAGGGTGTGGCCCCCTCAGTGTGGAGCCAGCAGCTCTTCCCCAGACCCACTCACTATCCCCGGGGCCCCCAGCTCACTCAGCCTGATCTCAGGCCACACCCCATTTCTGGACATCCTAGGGGGGGGTCAAGCCTTGGCCAGACACAAGCGTTCCCTCCCCCACTCCGTACTCTGCCTCCACAGAGCCTTCTGGTCCGAACAAAGGCCCTCTCCTCTTCTTTGAGGCCACGCTTGACACGACCCTGTGTTCCAGTTCCTTCCAGCCCCTGAGCAACAGCCTTCTGTCTCCGGGGGCCTCTGAGGATCCTCAGCGCCTGGCCCTGCCCCGCGAGGGGTGGAAGCAGGAGAGACAGCGAGCTTACTGCGCATGCTCATGTGCTTGCTTACGGCTTTACGCCCATCTGGTTTTAAAAGCGTTTAACGTGGATAACAAAAATACACATGGCGCAATACTATTAAAATAGAAAAGAGATCAAGGCGAAGGGAAATAAGGGGTGAACAGTAAGCTAAGGCCAGGGGTATCGTCAAAGTAGAAACTTGTGCTTTAGAAGGTAGGGGTGGGGAGAGCTCCGTTTAGTAAACTCAAATAAAAACGCCCAAATTTGCTGTAAAATACGAAGAGCTGCCTCTTTACAAACATACCGTTTTGCTTTGAAGAGGATTTTGTCAGAGGTATTTTTAAAGGAGGTCCCCTCAAGTGCACGAGATTTGGTTTCTAACAACTACACTCACACAGAGCCTGTAAGAGGCAGCTCGTAGGGCAGGAGTGGTCCGTCTGAGCCCGCGCTCTGATTCCCTCCTGTCTGGCCCTGGGTACCGAGTGCCACCTGGGAGCCGCATTCCTTTCCCCAGGTTCCCTAAGCAAGTCAGGGAGTGGTTGTGAGCCCTTTCCAGGCATCCTGACCGAAGGGAGGTGCTCTAGGAGGAGAGGGGCACCCAAGATTGGAGCGGGGCCCCTCCCAGAAGAGTGGGTGGTGAAGTGGCTCACGGAGTGGCAGTCCAAGGTCGCGCGGGCCTCCCGCGAAGAGCTGGGGTCGCAACTATGTCATCAATTCTTTATCTGTCTATTCATCTCTCAAAGTCCTGTTTTATTTTAAAAATCCATTTGTAAGATCTCTTTATATATTAGGGTATTAACCCAATATCTGACGTTTGTCAATGATCTATCATAAATATTTTCCTCTCCTGCCATTGTAATTTCCCTAACACACAGTTTAATTTTATGTCAGACTCTGCTCTAGGCTTTGGGATAAAATGACAAGCCGCGAGTAATATAATCCCTGTACTCCAGCCTCGGGAGGGAAAAGGTCAGATTGATGGATAGTCAATCAGTCACAGGAATAAATGACAGTCACCACTGCCTTAAGTGTCCTGAAGGAGGGCGCAGGGAGCCTCCAGAGACCAAGTGAGGTGATGGTGAGCAGCGGCCCTTGCAGGAGAGTGGACATAGGGTAGAGGACAAGGCGGAAGGTGGCTGAGATGAGGGGACGAGGTGGCAGGGCCAAGCCATGTGTCGCGGAGGGGAATGCCTGGCATTTCATGAGATCTTTGAAAGGTGTTCAGTGGACACCCAGATGATCTGACTTAGGTTTGAAGGGGTGTCTAGGTCGGTGGAAGCGGAGAGAGTGAAAGCAGAGAGAGGCCCAGGAGGCTCCCAGGTGGAGGAAGGGGCCTAGATGGGGAGAGAAGGATTTAGCTGGGAAAGTAGCCCTGGAGGGCAGAGTAGCAGGGGCGGAGCTTTGAGGGGAGGGGCTAAGCAGGGGGGCGTGGTCAAGGGCCGAGGGCAGGCCTAACGTTGGAGGGTGGGGCTGACTCTAGAGGGTGTGGCTGGTTATAGAGGGCGTGGCCAAATGTGGAAAGCCCGGCTAAGCACGCAGGGTACAGACTTTGCCTGGGCAGCCTCAGTACGGGAGGGACAACTCGGACCCCTGCTGTCTCCAGAGAGGGGTGTTGTCCATGGCCAGCCCGGGTATGGATCAAGGGGAATGTCACCGCTCCCTGGGTCCGCAGCAGTGCCTCTCTTCTGGGTGACCTTGCAGTCAGCAGGCGCTCACTACCACTTGTGGAATCTGCTGTTGTGCAGCCCCAGGCCCCCCACGGGCAGCCTCTGAGAGCAGGACGCCAGGAAGGAGATGATGTCCCCAGCAGGGTTCTGTGCTATGCTTTACAGCTAGGCCACTCATCCAGCCTGTTCCCCCACATTCTTTGTGACCGGAATTCCTCTTGGAAACAGAAAAGAAAATAAAAGTGTTTCTCTCCTTTTCTTTTTTCCAGGCAACGTGCCCTATGAGCACCTCCGCTGGTAACTGCAGCTAGACCCTCTCGGCTCTGGCCAGGGCTCGCTGGCTGGATCCCCAGCAAAAGCGCATGTGCGCTCCAAACCAAAAGATGTGCCTTTCTGACGTCTGACAGCAACATTGTTTATTGATGTCTTCTTACGCCCTCCTGCTTCTTGCCTCTTTTCCTCGTCCCTCCCCTTTGCCTCTCTCTCCTCCTCTTTCTTTCTATGTCAGGGTGATTTGAAAAAAATCCCAGAATATGGCAAAAGGCATCTAACAAGGGGAGAGAGAATTAAGCCAAATTAATTCCAGCAAAATAAGAGGAATTAGGCTTAATTTAAGCAGGTAACAGAACTGAGCCAGTCTTTTCCCTTTCCAAGCAGTGAGCCCGCATCAGCTCTTCTTTGCCAAAAAGGAAGGGCAACATGGCTGCCTTAGCTCAGATCGGCCCTCCTCCCCCATCCTGGACTGGGATTATGGGCTGGCAAGTCGCTGACCGTGGTTGAATTTTATCATTATTAAGGTTCAGTGCTAACCTCCTCCCCTTATTTCCTTCCCATTTAAAGTTTCAGGGATAATAAATTCTTTTGATTTAGCAATTATTGGAGTACAGAATTAGTCAAATGTCCGCTTTGAGAACAAAGTAGAATGGGGACTGGGTGGGCTTTTGCCGAGATGCCACAAATACTCACAGGCTTGCTGCTGAAAGATCTGGGGGAAATGGTGCTTTGTTAAGTCTGAAATTGGATGGGTTTTAATTTAAGAGCATAGCTCCAACCCTCACCTCTCTCTCTGAGCAGAAAAATAGTTATGTTTGTGGGTGACACGTTCCTAAAGTAAATTGTGCTAAACCACTGTGCTGAAATACATTATATTGACTTGTCTGGGGCTGTGCTTTTCCGAGTACAACACTGAGTTGGCTAGTAATAAAAATAAATAAGAATTATATATCATTTCACTCATTTTTTTGTATTACACTTGCAAAATGTATAAGGATATAACACAACGTGTTGCAAGAGACTTTTAGAAAACACAATGATAAAATTAATCCTTGATACAGAATGATGGATGTGGGTGGATTAAAACAGAAATCAGAGGAGCAGCGGGTGCTCGGAAAGTGCTTCCAGACCAGGTCCTGGAATGAAGTCCAGGTTCTTTCTCTGTGGGTTTGTGGAGGCCAGAAGAGGCCTGTGGTGCCACCTGACCAGGGCTGCCAGAAGACCTGGCCCTGCCAGTGGATGATTGTGGGGTGGCCGCTGCCCTCCCTTGGACCCCACTGTGGAGAGACATGACCAGAGTGTCCTCGCCCACTAGAGCCTGGGGGACCCGGGGGGAGCCAAGCAGGACAAGCGTTTGCTGTTGCCTTCTTCATGTTATGTCACGGTATGTGCTGGAATAGCCACAGTGAAATGAAGACGGGGGGACCCGGCCCTGGGACCCTCAGGTTTTCCTAAAGTCCTTACCGCAAGCACGCTGGACATTGACCTGCTAGTCTCTGGTCTGCTGGGGGTAGGGAGCACCCAACCGTCCCTGGGAGCTATAAGATAGGAGGATTTCCTTAGGGAAACCAGTCTTCTAGTCTAGGTGGGCAGGGGGTGCAGGGAGAGCCCCCCAGACCAACACTGTGATGTCTGGCTTTGGCATCTTCCCCCCAGCACCTCTCCCAGCGCCTCGTATCCCCAATGCATGTTCACATATGCGAATGCTCACACCACATGGATGAAGACACAAATGAAGACACAAACGGCAGGAACACACACATGTGGATGTACACCCTCACGCATGTAGAGGCGTACACATGGATGCACATGCGTGTGTGTGCACGCACAGAGACACATACATTTGGGAGATCCCATCCCATCCCAGGGTTCCTCCCAAATGGGACATCCTCTCTTTCCCAGTCGCAGCAGCAAGGGTCCCAGTGCAGCCCCCACCATCCCCTCTGGCCTGGACCCCGTCCCAGCCCCCGCATCTCCCTAGCTAGGGCTTCCTTGGTCTTCATGCATTCTCTCCCAAGCAGGCCCCCTGTGGATTCCCATTGCTCTGGCAACAAAGCACCCTCCCAGTCTCACCTCCTCAGCTCCTGTGAAGCCTGCCATGACCTCCAGCCTCCCGCATCCAGTTTCCTATACCCACTCCTTGCGCATTGGCCTCTCTGGCTTCTCGGGGACCTGTGTCTGGAACCGTCTCCCCTTTTCCTTACTGATGCCCACGCTCCCCTCAGAGCTCCATCTGGGTGCTGCTTCTCCAAGCTCCTGCTCCCCCCACCCCCGTACCTACCCCCACAACTGCCCTGCCAGCAGCAGCAGCAGTTACCAGCTCTCCTGAGTGCCTGTCGCAGTGAGTTCTATGGCCACCTGGGTGACTATTTGATTATGTCTGTCCCTCCTCCAAATTATCTGGGAAGGCAGGGGCCTATCTGTTCTTTCTCTCTATATCCCTGACATAGCCCATGTTCAGGAATTGTTGAATAGATGAGTCAGTGAGCCCACGTGCACAGGGCTGCAGCCACCAAGGCCCCTGGCTTTCCCCATGTGCCCCTGGTGAGGACCAGGAGGTCCTCACTTTTCACAGTGGAGGTTGCTGATCCCCTGGGAGGTCACCCGCCCCTGACAGTGACCTGGGACAAGAACCCTGGTATCTTGGGACCTGGGACAAAAACCCCAGTGTCCTGACATCTGGCTGGATCCTGACCCCACACTGCCTCTGAGTCTGACTCCCAGCCTCTGAAAGACTTGAAGGAAGTGCCCCCTCCCCCATGTCAATCACCAGGCCCTGGTGCCACTGAATGAAAGAAGCCTTAGGAGGAGCCTGGGCTGCTGGGCCCCTGACAGGGGAATGGGAGGCAGAGGGAGGCCCCGGGTGGGTGTGTGTGTGGGGAGGGAACAGCCCTCACACATGACCATCCCCACAGGAGGCTCCCCTCTGTCATTGTTCAGAGGCATGGAGGGAGCTGAGTTAGATGTGGGGCGGATGGAGTCTGGAGCCTGGGGACCCTGGGAGCCCTGGGCAGGGGGCAGGGACAGTGGACAGATAGGGGGGCTGGGCAAGTGTGGAGGCCCTTTCTGCAGCACTCCCTCCCCATGCTCCCTCGGGGATAGAGCCTGGCTGGGTCAGAGGCAGTGGGGAAGTCGGGAGGAGAATGCAATATCTCAGGCTGGTGGGGACCCCGGGAGAGGTGCCAGAAGACAGGGCATCAAGGAGGCCCTTTGCTGTCACTCTGCCCATCAGTAGCTTGTCCCCTGGTCACCTCTGCATAGCCCAGGATGGCTGTGCACGCTGCAGGTGGAACAGAGGTAGGGATGGAAGCTGCTTCATGTACAGGCCTGGAGGGTGCTGACCGGGCTCAGGTGGTCTCCACCCTCACCACCTGCATCCTGGCCAGGTAGCACTTTCTCAGTGACTTTGGTGGCCTCAGGATGGGGACGGGGCTTAGAGGCTTTCTCACCCTTTCTAGCTCGGAGACCTGTGCCTGAAAGCACTCTGAGCTTCATTTGTAACCCCCTCCTCCAGCAGCCTTCCCCAGACCGGGTCCCGCCTGCCACATCTGGAGCGCTGTTAGGTCAACCTTCGGAGGACCAGGATCCAAGTTTAGCAATCTTGTGTTTATTGGATGGTTATTTTGACAAGACTATGGGCTTTCCGAGAGCAGAATCTCCACTGATTTGGTCGGCTCTGCACTGGGCCTGGCTTATCACACGCGCTCATGAACAACCACTGATTCAATTAATGACCATGACAAAGCCGTGCACGTGGGTGTGTGATCATGCACATGCACCTGTGAGTAAGTATGTGAGCACGTGTGAATATCCGTGTGCAGGCGTGAGTCTGGGTACGTGGGTACGGTAGGCACGTGTGTGTGTCACATGAGTGTGTGCACGTGGGTACTGTCCCTAAGTGTGCACACATGGGAACGTGTGCACGCCTGCACATGCGTGGTACAGTAGGCGTGTGCACACATGAGAGTACACGTATGTGTGGGTCTTATGCTCTAAATGTGTCCCCCCAAATTATGTTGAAGCCCTAACCCACAATGCATTGTGGGTATTGGGAGGCGGGCCTTTGGAAGGTGGTCATGTGGGGAGCAGGTCGTGATGGTGGGGCCCCATGACAGGATTAGTGCCCAGGCAAGAAGAGGAAGGAACCCAGGAGCCTCCTGCCTCTGCTGTGGGAGGACACATCAGGCCGGAATTGAGCTCTCATTAGCCAGCACCTTGATCTCGACCTCTCCAGCTTCCAGAACTGTGAGCAGTAAATGTCTCCTGTTTAATCTCTGCGTGGTATTTTGTTGTGGCAGCCCGAGCTGACTAAGACAGTGGTTCAGTATGTGTGTGCGTGTGTGTGAAGCTGTGAGTGTGAGGGCTGTATGTGAGTGTGCATGCTGAGAGCATTCCCAGGGCCTGGAGGGGTGAGAGCTCTTCTCAGGCCAGTGCCCCTCAGCGCTCTGAATCCAGGTCCCTCCTTGGTGGAGCTCACCAGGGCCTCTGAACATGATCCTAGCATACTCCCAGGCCATGGCCAGTAAGGCCACGGGTTTTCCGCCTTTAGTGCTCCGGCCAAAACTGTCCACCCTGGCCCACTGCTGGTTTCTCATCAGCATACTCCCACAGAGCTCCTCCCTGCATCACCCAAGGAGCTGGTCCTGGAGGGCACGGCCTGTGGTGCCCATATTTGGGGTCCAGATGTGTGGGGAGCTGAGGGTCCATGGGAGTCTTTAATGGTATAGCTGGGGAGACAACTGGTCTTCCATTCAATAGACATTGCTGAAAGCCTTGGGCAGCAGGCACTGGGCTAGGTCCTGAGATGGAGGGAGGACCAGCCTTCCCCGCCTGCCCTCGGCACCCCCAAGGGAGACATGCTGGTGCCTCCCGGGGAGGCAGAAAGGGCTGCTCTGAGCCCAGTCTAGAACCTGGATTGGGCTGAGAGCTTGAGGGGTACAAGGAAGCAGGCACCCTGTTCATACCCCTGCCAGCTCTGAGAACTGAGCGGGCCCCGCACGTGCACAGCGTGTGCCCTCGGGCAGCCTGAAGGTGCCGGTGAGCCAGTGGCACAGTGTCCAGCATGGGCTGCAGCCTGTGGGAGAGGTGATGCTGCCCCGTGGACGGATGCAGCAGGAGGAGGGGAGCCGGCATGCCCAGCGGGACTGGGGCAGCTGGGGGTGGTGCAGGGCTCCTGAGACAGGCTCCAGGGCGCCCGGAAACCCACTGGGCACAGGTGATGGGGACGTGGTGGGAGAAGGGGGTTCCTGCATTCTCAGGAAGGGTGCACATGTGGCTACTGGACTCACCTTCCCCAAACCTGGGGAATTCAGGCTTCCAGGGGGGAGGGGCGGGCCGAAGCTTGTCCTTTTGTCTTTAAGGAACTCATGCTTCTTCTACCATGGGGGTGGGGGCGGGAGGGAATGGTGACAAGCTCCATCACCGTCGTCTCCTACAAGGTGGAATCTGCCCTGTGCCACAAGAAGGGCACAGACAGGGTGCTGTGGGGGCTGAGGGAGGCAGGGGTTGTGAGATTTACCCTCTTGGTGTGTGTCAGGTGCTGGGCAGCATCCCCTGACCTGCGTCACTGACATCCTTGATTTGCACAGGAGTGAACTTCAGTAATGAACGTCAATACATGGCCCCCTGACCAGCACATCTGAGCAGCCACATCCCCGGGGCACAGAGTGCAGCCTCAATCACATGGCGGTCTGGGGCTCCTCCTTAGGGACAGGCAGGATCATGGTCATCTGTGGCCTTGGCTGTCACAGGATGCATCCTGGAAAACCAGATCTTTCTTGGAAGTGTCCCCACCAGTCCAGGCAGACAGATTTGACCCCAATCCTGCAACGTAGCTTATTCAGGAACCATGAACGTGGCTCTGAGAGTCATTTGGAGCCAGATGTGCTGAAGACCGTGGGCAGGCTGCAGGACTAGGGGTGAGGTGGTGACCTACCTGGCATGGGGACCACAAGGCCATGTCCCTCCAGAAGTCATCGGCTGAGCTCCGTGTGCCTGCAAGGACACTTTATTTAAGGCCAAGCAGACACTCCGGGAAACCACACCGTCACGACTCAATCTCTCAGAATGCCATAGCAATTTAAAAAAAGTATATGTACACTTTTTGCCACATCTTAGATGTCCTTCCGCCTACAGAAGCCGTCAAATAAAAATTAATTTTGCTTTAAAAAAAATCTTGCTGTATATTTTTGACACTCGATGTCTGTTCATTTGCATGGGACACGTTCTTCCATAATGAATCATCGTAACGCTTAAATTAAACACAGTAAAAGAATGGTTAATGCCATAACACGCTGACAATTTAACCTGGCCAATATTTTTATTGCCTTGTACAATAAACCTAACAGAGCACAACTTGCTTTTGACTGGTGGAAAATCGGTTATGAACCGCCAGGGAACGGCCAATTTTTCAAATGCAGCCATTCAGTCATTCTATAGCCACTAAGATTTTTTTTTTTCCCATACACTATTGCTGTTATAATCTTTTGAGAATATTTTATCACAGCAATAACCTCCTCAAAATCAGTCTTTACTGCAGTTAATGACTGGACAGCTGGAGCTATAACTGGCCTTGGCTTTGCCCCCAGCTATTAGCTAACAAACCAGTTGTTATCTGCAGGTAACAACCGACTTCTTGTGGAATTTTCTTGATGAAGTGCCTCACTGGATCAAAGTTATTTTTTCCCCTTTCTGACCAGCTTCACGCATCTCAGTGGGAGGCTTGAGAGATGGGCAGCTCTCTGTTTCCCAAGCATGGCCTCCGAGTGTCTAGAAGGCAGCTTTTGCCACGCCTCCTCCCCCAATCCCATGTGCCAGGGGAGGGCAGGCTGGCATCCGCCACACTGCCACACCGTGGGTTTGTGGAGAGCCATCCTGATAAGGTACAGCAGGAAGAGATCGCTCTGCTGAACCGGCCGGACAGAGTGCAAGGTGATGCCGAGTGCAGCAGAGAGATGCTGGGGACAGACCAGGCAAGGTCGGGCCAAGAGCCATCCCTGGGAGTTTGGAGAGAAGGCAGAAATGGGACCAATTCCAGGCACAGAAGATGTCTGTGGATTGACGGGCACCTTGTGTTTGATAAAGCTCTGTGTTTGGATTTATACCTCCTCGTTTCGTGTGTGTTTCACTTTTGATCACGCTCGTAAAATGTGAGCTTTTTAAACTAGTGATTAAAAGTTATGAAATGTTCATCTATTTTACAGAGAACATGTTTTTAAGGTCAAGATTTACAAATTTGGACCTTGGCACCAAGGCTAAGTATGTTAAAGCAAAGGACTGTTGTGATTAAACAGTACGGGTTAACCTGGGTAAAATGCAGAGAGGGACCGTGTATATAGAGTGGTAAACCCAGGGGAGGCGGACTTCCAAGGGGAAGGTCTCCACTCAGCTCCTGCAAGTCCTTCTGGCTCCCGACGTTGACTGGAGAGGGGACCGGCTCCCTCTTCATTTAGAATTGGATTTTACTATTCCCAGTGCTTAGCATCCGGAGAAGTGGATGGGGGGCTGCTGCATTAGAGTACTGAGGAGAAACTACAAAGTGATCACCTGTTTGTGGCAGCAGTTTGAAATTCTGCAGACTTATCAGTGTTTACTGCATGAGACTAAGATTCGATTCCTGAAATCAGAGTGCTGATTGCAGTAACTTTACATATGCGTCTTTAACAAGCAGGGCAAAACAAAAAATTAATGTTTTTAAAAGTGAAATAAGATTTTTCCAGCCTGGAGAGAAGACCAATTAAAATCACTTCAAATTCTTAAATGAGTTTTAATTTGAGTGAGTGGAGTTCTTTTAAGAATATGAGTTTTGCTAAATATTTGAAATCATTATATATTATGCTTACCCAAAGCCCAGGTTGTTTAGAAATTAAATAACAAATTAAAAATGAGCAGAGTATTCATTTTTGAATTACCTGATGGGTGACTCCCCCCTGGGGTAAGGTGGAGTTTCTGGAAATGTGGAGGGTCACTGTGGGCAAATTGGAAGGTAAACCAGGCTTCCTACAAATTTCCAAACTGAAACACTGCCACTGGACTAAAGCAATTCTATGATTTTAAATCATTTTGAATTTCATAAACCCAACTCTTTAACCTTTTGTAAATGACAAAAAGTGCAACACATTCTTAACATTTCTGATCATTCTACTCTATGCTGGCCCCATAAAGCTCATCTTTTCCAAATTTAAGCACTTAAAAATGTGGAGTGCTCCAATAAATTTAAATTGGCATATGCTACGCATATCAATGGGAAATGATTCAAGCATTAGAGGCTGGAAGTGGTGAGTGAGGGCAAGCAAACCAGGGCATCCATTGTCGTGGGATTGATTTTTAATGACTTTCTATTGATTTGGTGCCTTTTAAACCTGATGGTCTAAGGTTGGTCTTGCATATGTATCATGTGTATCCTTGGCCAACTCACGCTTCACAGTGAATGCTGGTTGCTTTTCCCCTCTTGCCAAAACATACCCTCCTAAGCAGATGTAAATCCCGACTTGCATTGGGCCTTCCAGGGACAAGAACTGAATAGCCACCTGTCAGAGGGCAGCATATGGTTCAAGACTCTAGTGGTTGTAAGCGACAACATCCAATTCAAGCCAAAAAGGGATTTACTGGCTCTCATGGCTGAGAAGTCTGAGAGAGGATCAGGAATGGCTGGATCCAGGGGCCTCTCCTCTCCCTTTCCTCCCTCCCTTCTGTCTCACTCTTGCTGCAGCTCTGTCATCTCTCTCCCGCTCTTTCTCTTTCGTTCTCTTTCACTTTACCTCTCCCTCCCTCTCTGCTTTTCAGTTGTGATGTCTTCAGGTAAGGCTCTCCGCGCTTATAGCCCCCGACCGTATCAGGCTCACATCTCACACTTCCACGTCCATTGGAAAGAGATGCTTTCTTAGCAACTTTCCAAAGCAGGCTTTGAATTGAGTCTCATTGATCAAGCTGGTCATGGGCTCGTTTCTGAGCCAGTTCCTGTAGTCAGGTGGATTCAATGCTCTGATTGGCCTAATTGGGCCACAAACCCACTCTTGCAAGCCAGAGTAGAATAAAATCCCAAACCCTTGGATTGGGAGCTGGCAAGAGGTAAACATGACTCTTGTTATGAGGCCTGGAGGACCTGCCTATCCTCCAAATGTTTCTGCCTCTCTCTTGTGGGCAATTGTAGGTTATCATGACTTGCTTCCTTAAAATCAGACCAACTACCTCTCAAATACTACACAGTGGGGATTAAGGCAGCAACATATGAACTTTGGGAGGACACATTCAGCCTATGGCAGTCAGTCATTCCATAGAAAGGGAAAGAAATATTGATTATTAGAAACTGTAAGTATTTGGGGATTGTTTGTTGATGCAGCATAACCTAGGCTATCCTGACTGATGTGGAAATCAGTATCAGAAGTGAAGCCCTTAGTGGTGCACTGTCACTCCCTTCTCAGCTCCTGCTTGGTCAGAAGTCTGAGCACTCTGCAAAGGGGTGTGGGCTGGCTGGGCTGGCTGACCTGGGGCAGGAGGAGGTGTTCTATGTGGCAGGAACCACCAGGGCTGGAGACCAAATGCATTCACAGCCAGATACCTGGAGGTCCACAACATCAATAAGGATCAGGGTGGAGGGGCAGTCAGCAAAGCGGGGAGAAGAGCAGCAGAGGCCAGCAGAATGCCAGGCACAGAACCAAGCCGCAGACCCACATTCAATTCAGCAAGTGCACACTCCACAACTGGTCAACTGCCCGATGGTGGACAGTAGTCAAAGGACCAATTTGAGGCCAAAAGTTACGCTAGAGATCCAAATGCCATCTTAGAAACAAGTGTGGGAGAGAGGAATTCCAAGAGGTTGAGCATTGTACAAAAGCAATTGAAATATCCAAAGAAAAATTTTAAACTGCAGGAAATTGGCAAATTTTAGGTCTAATCAGAATGTCCCCCCTACCCACTGCTATTTCACTAGCTTGAGGATGTTTGGGGAAGGTTCACTATGAAGATTATGTCAATTACAGGATGTAAAGAAGGTATAATTGCTTTGGACATCTAAGTATAGCATGAATGAATCTGCTTCCAGGCTTTGTCCACAACACTTGAACTTCTTGAGAGCTTGGACAGTTTTTCTTTTCATTATCTTTACATCCCCAGAGCACAGCAGAATACTTAAAAGGTGTTTAGGGTTCCATACCTGTATGAATAAATACATTTACTGATTTAAAAAAAAAAGTCCTACTAAAACCAAACCTGAGATATGTGGCATTGACTCTGAAGTGGGCGGTGAGCAGTGAGGAAATGATTATTAGAGGATAGAAAGATGGTGAACAATGTGATGATATGGTGAAACTATTAGCAAAATTAAAACCTGAAGTAATTTAGGACACAGGACATAAACTTACAGCTCTTGGGGAGAGTTTGGAGGACAGAATATTTACAGTGTATATTAATTACTGAAGGCTGCATTTAGCAAGAAAATGCCCAAAAAAATGAATTTAAAAATAATTGTCTTGTCTCTTCAGCAAGTTGTGTTGGGAAAACTGGATAGCATCATGTAAATCAATGAAGTTAGAACACTCCCTCACACCATACACAAACATAAACTCAAAATGGCTTAAAGACTTAAATATTAAGACAAGACACCATAAAACTCTAGAAGAAAACATAGGCAAAACATTATCTGACATAAATCTCAGCAATGTTCTCCTAGAACAGTCTACCCAGGCAATGGAAATAAGAGCAAAAATAAACAAATGGGACCTAATTAAACTTATAAGCTTTTTCACAGCAAAGGAGATCATAAGCAAAACAAAAAGGCAACCTATAGAACAGGAGAAAATATTTGCAAAAGGTGAAACTGACAAGGGCTTAATCTCCAGAATATATAAACAGCTCATACAACTTAATAACAGAAAACAAACAACCCAATCAAAAAATGGGCAGAAGACCTAAATAAGTAGTTCTCCAGTGAAGACATACAAATGGCCAATAGGCACATGAAAAAATGCTCAATATCGCTAATTATCAGAGAAATTCAAATTAAAACTACAATGAGGTATAACCTCACACCAGTCAGAATGGCCATCATTCTAAAGTCCACCAACGATAAATGCTGGAGAGGATGTGGAGAAAAGGGAACCCTCCTACACTGCTGGTGGGAATGTAGTTTGGTGCAGCTATTATGGAAAACAGTATGGAGATTCCTTAAAAAACTAAAAATAGACTTACCAAATGATCCAGAAATCCCACTCCTGGGCATATATCCAGAGGGAACTCTAATTTGAAGATACTTGCACCCCAATGTTCATAGCAGCACTATATACAATAGCCAAGACATGGAAACAACCTAAATGTCCATTGACAGATGATTGTCAATAAAGAAGCTGTGGTATATATATATATATATATATATATACACACACACACACACACACATACTGGAATACTACTCAGCCATAAAAAAAGAATAAAATGGTGCCATTAGTAGTAATATGGATGGACACAGAGATTATCATACCAAATGAAGTGAGCCAGAAAGAGAAAGAAAAATACCATATGATATCACTTATATGTGGAATCTAAAAAATTAGACAAATGAACTTATTCACAAAACAGAAACAGACTCACAGGCATAGAAAACAAACTTATGGTTACCAGCGGGGGAAGGGGGTGGGAAGGGATAAATTAGGAATTCAAGATTTGCAGATCCTAGCTACTATAAATAAAATAGATAAACAACAAGTTTCTACTGTATAGCACCAGGAACTATATTCAATACCTTGTAGTGACCTATAATGAAAAAGAATATGAAAAGGAGTTTATGTATGTACATGTATGACTGAAGCACTATGCTGTACACCAGAAATTGACACAACATTGTAAACTGACTAGACTTCAATAAAAAAAAAAAGTCTTGTTTGTGAGCAGGAATAGAAAGGAATACTTCAGAGTTTTGCAGGGTTGGAAGATGCAACTCCTTCTCAATCCCTGGTAGTAAAAGTTAAAATTGAGAAATACTTCATTGACAAAGGCTGATTAAAGTTCAGCTTCAAAGAAATATAAAATTAAGAGCATAACTGTTTAAGTATCACTAAAACCTCCAAATAGATTAAAATGTTTCTGAGTAAAAACTCTTCAGCTGAGGGTGTTCAGTTGGACAAAAATTTGAGGGAAAAGAAAATTAAGATAAGACCCACTTCCCAAAGTTTGATAGGCTCAAGGTGTATATTATAAAACTTAAGGACAGATATGGAGAGCTGGGGATAAAAGTAGTCCTCCCTCCCTTATATTAACAAAAGAGGTGGACAATCTACAAGTTCACATCCTCTCTTGAACCCATCAGACAGCTAAGGATGAAAGACAATCAAATAAACCAAAACCCAGAGAGAGACAGGAGCTATTAGGGAGAGCAGGGATGTGACATTTACTTGCCTAGGGTAGAAGCCACCAGACATGGTCAAGAAGAATTCATCTAGAATAGTAGACAAATTGGTGGAGGCTGAATGTAGGCTGGTGGGACAAAATGAAGTCTGTGGAGGATGCAGATATGGGAGCCTGTGTGTACCTTCTTGCCAGATTTTTCTCTGCAAATTCCACCAGACACTCACAGGGAAGACTGGGGAGAATCTTGAGAAAGGTGCTTTTATTCAGGCCTAGGGGAGAGAGAAAAATGATCACTGCAAGAGGGGAACAAGACTCCATCTGTCCTCTTCTCTCTCTCCTTTGGAACAAAACCCTCAATTGGCAAGAGTAAGGGCATCAAAAACTATTGCACTTAGGGTGCAGGTGAAAATCCACTGCACCTGGGGTAAGAGAACAGGATAAAGCCATTGAGCCCTGGGGAAGGAACAGGAAAAGGTACTGGACCCAGAACCTGTAACTAAAGCTCATAGAACCTATAATTGTTCCATGTATAACTAGAGAAATTTGATGCTTCCGGTGCACTGAGTAACCATAGCAACAACAAACCTCAAACAGGGCCTTACCTAACAAGATTAACATAAAACTCCACGTTAAAGTCCTAACAAAAGGAAAGGCGTGTCTACTTCCAAGCATAAAACACTATTTACCTCAGACTGTACTGTCCCACACAAGATATCCAGTTTTCAACAAAAATTATGAAGCATATGAAAATGTAAGAAAAATCAACACACTTCCAAGAGACAAAACAATCAACAGAACCAGACACATGTTGAAATCACTTGGCAGGTGATTTAAACTTATGATAATTAATATATTAAAGGTACTAACGAAAAAGATATACAGCATGCAAAATTAGATTAGTAGTTTCAGAAGAGAATAGAGCTTTCAAGAACTCTGGGGCAATATCAAATGGTATAACATATCTATGATTAGAATCCCAGAAAAAGACAGAAAGAATAAGGCAGAAAAATATTTAAAGAAATAATGGCCAATAATTTTCCAAAATTAATGACAGATACCAAACTACAGATCCAAGAAGTTCAGAAAACACCAAGCAAGATGAATACAACTACTCTCAAGAAACAGATAAAATCAAAACAAAACAAACATGTAGGCATGTCATGTTCCACCTTTAGAAAACAGAAGACAAGGAGAAAATCCTGAAGGCATTCAGAGAGGGGAAAAACATAGACAGAGGAACAAAGATACTTGTCAGAAACGAAGTGAGCCAGAGACAATGAAGTGACATCTTTAAAGTGTTAAAAGAAAAACAAAACTGCCTGTAAAAAATAGTACATAGAATGCGAATGAGGAACTGGAGATACACTGCTGTAAACTATATGTAAAGCAGTATAATATTACTTGGAAGTGGACTGCGATTAATTAAAGATATATATTGTAAACCTTGTGGCAACCACTAATAAATTAAAAGGAGAGTCATAGGTAATCAGTCAATAGTAGAGATAAAGTGGAATCATAAAAATATTCAGTTAATTCAAATGATTGGAGACAAAGAGGTAAAAGAAACAAAAACAGATTAAATCAATAGAAAAAAGCTAGTAACACAGTAATATTCTTATTCAGACCCATCATTAATCACATTAAATGTTTATGTCTAAATACATCAATCAAAAGACAGAGATTTACAGGTGTATAAAAAACAAATATGCTCTCTAGGTATATACCATATGCAAGAAGTTCACAGTATGCTACGTACAATATACCTATGTAAGAAACTATATGAAACTAGTTAAAAGTAAAATGATTTTAAAAGATATATCATGCAAACACTGATTTCATTTCTCTTGAATATACAACTAGGAGTAGAATTGCTGGGTTATGTGGTAATTTGATGTTTAACCATTTGAGGAATTGCCAGATTGTTTTCCAAGGTGACTGGACCATTTTATGTTCCCATCAGCATTAATTTCTTCACATTACTTGTCAACACATTCTTTCCTCCTTGTGATGAGAACTCTTAGGATTTACTCTCTTAACTTTCATATATAACTACAGCCATCATGCTGTACATTACAAATCTAGTACTTTTATGTCTTATAACTGGGAGTCTGTACTTTTGACCATTTTTGTCCAATTCTCCCTTCCCCCAACATTCCCACTTTTGGTAACAAATCTGAACTCTTTTTCTATTAGTTTGGTTTTTTCTTTTTCTTTTTTGTAAGATTCCACATGTAAGTAAGGTAATATAGTATTTGTCTTTCTTTGACTTAGTTCACTTAGCATAATGTCCTCAGAGCCCATCCATGTTATCATTAACACAAGATTTCTTTTATTTTTACAGAGATAAATATAGATAGATAGATAGATAGATAGATAGATAGATAGATAGATAGACACATACATACATACATACATACATACATACATACATACATACATGTTCTATTTATTACAACCTTTTTATTCATTCATAAATAGATGAACATTTAGGTTGTTTTTACGTCTTGGCTATTCTAAGTAATGCTGCTATGCGTATGGGGGTACAGATACCGCTTTGACATAGTGTTTTTGCCTCCTTTAGATATATTCCCAGCAGTGAAATTGCTGGATCATAGGGTAGTTCTATTTCTAATTTTTGATAAACCTTTATACTCTTTTCCATAGTGGCTGTACCAAGACTTATTCTTATTTGACATTTTGATCATAGTCAGAGTTGTATCCGTTTGTGGTTTTGATTTGCGCTTCCCTGATGTTGAGCACATTTTCATGTGCTTATTGGCCATTTGTGTATCTTCTTTGGAGAAATGTACATTCATATGCTTTGTCCATTTTAAAACTGGGTTTTCTTTTTATTATTATATTGTAAGAGTTCTTTATAAATGTTAGATATAAATCCCTTATCAAATATATGATTTGCAAATACCTTCCCCCACTCTGTGGTTTATATTTTCACTTTGTTAATAGCACCCTTTGAGGCACAAAAGTTTTTAATTTTTATGAAGTCCAGTTTATCTATTTTCTATTTTGTTGCTTGTGCTCTTGGTGTCATATGTAAGAATTCATTGCCAAAGTCAAGATCATGAAGATTTACTCCTATGTTTTCTCATGATTTTTATCTCTTAAATTTAAGTCTTTAATTCCTTTCAAGTTAATGTTTGTGCTTGGTGTGAGGTTAAGGGTCCAAGTAAATTCTTTTGTATGTGAATATCCAGTTATCCTGGCACCATTTATAGGAAAGACTATTCTTTCCAGACTGAATGGTCTTAGCACCTATGTCAAAAATCAGTTGACTGTAGACACATGGGTTTATTTCTAGATGCTCAGTTTCATTCCACTGATCTATATGGCTGTCCTTATGCCACAATTTCTTGATTACTGTTGTTTTGTAGCAAAATTGGAAATTGTGAATTGTGAGTCCAACTTTGCCCTTTTTTTTCAAGATTGATCTGGCTATTCTGGGTCCCTAGCAGTTCCATATGAATTTTAGAATCAGCTTATCAGTTTCTACATAGAAGCCCATAGAAATTGTAATAGGTATTATGTTGAATCTATAAATCAGTTTGAGGAGTATTGCCATCTTAATATTTAGTCTTTAAATCCATCAAAATGGGATGTTTCCCATTTAAAAATACCTTTTAACAATGTTTTGTAGTTTTCAGAATAAATATTTTGCAATTCTTTTGCTAAATTTGTTCCTGTTTTATTCTTTTTGCTGACGCTACAAAACGTCTTGCTTAATTTCTTTTTGTGATTGTTCACTGCAAGTATTCAGAAATGCAATTTATTTTTGTATATTGATAATGTATCCTGAAAACTTGCTGAACTTTTAAAAATACTTCTAATAGTATTTTAGTGGATTCCTTGGAATTTTCTGTGCACAAGATCATGTCATTTATAACTAGAGATAGTTATATTTCTCACTTTTCAAAGTGGGTGTCTTTTCTTTCTTTTTCTTGACTATTGCCAGTGTAGAACTTCTAATGCAAGGCTGAATAGAAGTGGTGAGAGTGGATATCCATGTTTTGTTCCTGATGCTAGGTAGAAAGTATCGATCTTTCATCATTGTGTATGTTAGCTGTGGGATTTTTTTGTAGATGTCCTTTGTCAGGTTGAGGAAGTTTCCTTCTATTTCTAGTTTGTTGGGTGTTTTTATCATGCAAGGGTGTTGGATTTTGGCAAATGTTTATTCTGTGTCAAGTGAGACGATCATGTGTTTTTCTCTTTTTATTCTAGTGTTATGGGGTATTACATAAATTGATGTTAGGATGTTAAACTAACCTTGCAATCCAGGGATAGATCACACTTGGTCACAGTGTATAATTTTTAAAATTAATTAACTATTTTTTTATTGAAGTATAGTTGATTTACAATGTTGTGTTAGTTTCTGGTGTACAGCATAGTGATTCATTCATATATATACATTCTTTTTCATTATAGGTTATTACAAGGCATTGAATATAGTTCCTGTGCTACACAGTAGAAACTTGTTTCTTATCTATTTTATATATAGTAGTTTGTATCTGCTAATCCCAAACTCCTAAT
Organism: Camelus dromedarius; assembly: GCF_036321535.1. NCBI lineage: Eukaryota > Metazoa > Chordata > Mammalia > Artiodactyla > Camelidae > Camelus > Camelus dromedarius. Next base: position 60,925,884 of record NC_087444.1, read on the forward strand.
TTATCCCTCCTCCCTCTTTCCCCTTTTGTAACCATAAATTTGTTTTCTACGTCTGTAAGTCTGTTTCCATTTTGTAAATAAGTTCATTTGTCTCATTTTTTAAGATTCCACATATAAGTGATGTCATGTGCTGTATCTCTTTCTCTGTCTGACCCACTTCACTTAGTACAATAATCTCCAGGTCCATCCATGTAACTGCAAATGGCATTATTTCATTCTTTTTAATGACTGAGTAGAATTTCATTGTATATATATATATATATATATATATATATAGCAAAACTTTATCCAGTCATCTGTTGATGGACATTTAGTTTGTTTCCATGTCTTGGCTGTTGTAAATGGTGTGGCTATGAACATTGGAGTGCTTGTATCTTTTCGAATTGGAGTTTTCTTCTGGATACATGCCCAGGAGTGGGATTGCTCGATCATATGGTAAGTCTATTTTTAGTTTTTTAAGGAATCTCCACGCTGTTTTCCATAATGGCTGTACCAAACTACATTCCTATCAGCCGTGTAGGAGGGTTCTCTTTTCTCCACACCCTCTCCAGCATTTATTGTTTGTCAACTTCTTAATGATGGCCGTTCTGACTGGTGTAAGGTAACACCTCATTGTAGTTTTAATTTGCATTTCTCTAATAATTAGTGATATTGAACAGCTTTTCATGTGCCTATTGGCCATTTGTATGTTTTCATTGGAGAAATGGCTGTTTATTTCTTCTGCTCATTTTTTGATTGGGTTGTTTGTTTTATTGTTATTGAGTTGTATGATCTGTTCGTATACTCTGGGAGTTAAACCTTTATCACTTGCATCATTTGCAAATATTTTCTCCCAGTCCGTGGGTTGTCTTTTTGTTTTGTTTGTGGTTTCCTTTGCTGTGCAAAAGCTTATAAGTTTAATTAGGTCCCATTTATTTACATTTAGCTTTTATTTCTATTGTCTTGGGAGACAACCTAAGGAAACATGGCTATGATTTATATCAAAGAATGTTTTACCTATGTTCCCTTCTAGGAGTTTCATGGTGTCATGTCTTTAAGTCTTTAAGCCATTTTGAGTTCTTTTTAACACTTTTTTATTGAGTAATGGTCATTTTATAATGTTGTGTCAAATTCCAGTGTAGAGCACAATTTTTCAGTCATACATGAACATACATATATTCATTGTCACATTTTTTTTTTTTTTTGCTGTGAGCTGCCACAAGATCTTGTATATATTTCCCTGTGCTATACAGTGTAATCTTGTTTATCTATTCTACATTTTAAAATCCCAGTCTGTCCCTTCCCACCCTCTTCCCCCTTGGCAACCACAAGTTGGTATTCTATGTCTATGAGTCTGCTTCTGTTTTGTATTTATGTTCTTGCTTTTTTTTTTTTTTTTTTTTTTTTTTTAGATTCCACATATGAGTGATCGCATATGGTATTTTTCTTTCTCTTTCTGGCTTACTTCACTTAGAATGACATTCTCCAGGAGCATCCATGTTGCTGCGGATGGCATTATGTTGTTGGTTTTTGTGGCTGAATAGTATTCCATTGTAAAAATATACCACTTCTTCTTCATCTAGTCATCTGTTGATGGACTTTGAGGCTGTTTCCATGTCTTGGCTATTGTAAATAGTGCTGCTATGAACATTGGGGTGCAGGTGTCATTTTGAAGTAGGGTTCCTTCTGGATATATGCCCAGGAGTGGGATTCCTGGGTCATTTGGTAAGTGTATTCCTAGTCTTTTGAGGAATCTCCATACTGTTTTCCACAGTGGCTTTCCTTGCTTCCCTCTCCCACTCTTAATGATTTAGATGTCTTCTTTTACAATTTTGTGTTTATTCTATTTGTAATTCATGGTAGTTATCACCTTTCCAGTTATGAGTTTCTCATTTTTGTAGCATCCTGCTTCTTTTCTATTTAGAGTAGACCTGTCACTATCTCTTTTAGCATGGGTTTAGTGTTGCTAAACTCTTTTAGTTTTTTCTTGTCTGTGAAGTTCTTTATCTCTCCTTCTATTCTAAAGGACAGCCTTGCTAGATAGAATATCCTAGGCTGCATCTTTTTTTCATTCAGGCCTTTGAATATATCTTGCCACTCCCTTCTGGCCTGTAGAGTTTGTGTAGAGAAATCAGCTAAGAGCCTTATGGGGGTTCCTTGTAACTCATTCTTTGTTTATCTCTTGCTGCCTTTAGGATCATTTCTTTATCCTCGACTCTGGCCATCTTGATTATGATATGTCTTGGTTTGAGTTCTTCCTGTTTGGGACCCTCTGAGCCTCCTGTACTTGGATGTCTGATTCCTTCTTTAGGTTTGGGAAGTTTTCAGTCATGATTTCTTTAGATACCTTTTCAATCCCCTTTGTTCTTTCTTCCCCTTCTGGAACCCCTATTATGCGTAGATTGGCACACTTTATATTATCCCATAGGTCCCTTATGTTGTTTTCATTGTGTTTTATTTGTTTTTCTCTCAGCTGTTCTGATTGGGTGCTTTCTGTTGTCCTGTCTTCTAGGTCACTTACTCGTTCCTCTGCATTATCTAGCCTGCTTTGTACAGCCTTTAGGTCAGATCTCTTCTCAGCAAGTGAGTTTACTAATTCTACTTGGTTCTTCTTTTTAGCTTCTGTTTCATTTTTGACATATTTTATATCTCTAAACACTATTTCTTTTAGTTCCTTCAGTACTTTGATCACTCCTTTTTTGAAATCTTGATCTAGTAGGCCATCAATGTCTATTTCCTTGATCGTGCTTTCAGGGGATTTCTCATGTTCTTTTAATTGGGAATGGTTCCTCTTCTTCTTCATATTGCTCATATCTCTCTGGCACCAGTGGGCGGGCGGGTCACTGCCCCTCCTGGTTTTGCAGTCAGATGCTGAGCTCAGGTGAGGCAGATGGGTGGATCGCGCCCCATCCCAGCACCGTGGTCAGGTGCTGCGTTCCTGCCAGCAAGGCGGGTGGCCGCCTGCCTTCTCCCGGCGCCGGTCGCTCTGCTGCTCTGTGCAGCTGCCCACTCTGCCTCGGGTGGGCGCTCCATAGGCGGGCTCGGGGAAGACCGCGGAACAGCCCTGCCCCTGCTCCATGCCAAATCTCAGCTCCTTGTTTGTCTTGGCAGCACGAGTTCTCTGAGGTGCCAGGGCAGAAAGATCCTATCTGCCTCGGGCTGTAAACAGGTCTCAGTCCTGCCCAGGAGGTTGCAGAGCCCTGGGGTGTGGATTCAGGTCTTGGCCCCGGCCCCGCCTGGGCGCGGTGCACAGGAGAATATGGTGGCTGTGGCTGTGCCCCACTTTTCTTCTCGCAAGAAGTGCCAGTAATGGCAGCGGGGGTCTGAGGAGACAAAGGCTACAATGTCCCTCCCCCCAGGGCACACCAGCCATATTGCTTTGCTTTTCTCACAGTTTATGGGGGATTGAGGTCGTTCTGCTCCGTATCCCCTCCCAGCCATGGCATGCAGCACCCTGTAGTCCCCCAGGGCTGCCTCAGTGCAGCCGCCCCAATCCTCCTCCCAACACGGGCGGCCTGTCCCAGCCCCAACTGCCAGCTGGCATATTGGGCTGGGTGTTGCTGGGACCCTTTGTGCCCATTTAACTTAGTTCTGTCGGTCAAGGGGTGCTTGGGGCAGATCTGAGCCTCGGAGGCTCCCCCTCCATCCCGTTGGCCTCTCTGTTGAAGAGGGGAGACCCAGCAAATGAGCGCTAGTCCTCCTTTGCTGCTCCCTCCCCGCGGGACCAATCCTGCACTGTTTTGCTTTTTCTTCTTTCTTTTTTCCTTTTTTCCCACCATATTTTTTGGCATCTTTATCTTTCGAAGAGGGCGATGTTCTGTCAGAGTTCCACAGGTGCTCTTGTTGGCTGAGTGGGTCCGTAGATGTGAGTTTTGGCATATTTTTGGGAGAGGGTGAGCTACAAGTGTCCTTCTACTCTGCCATCTTGCTACTCCTCCCTTGAGTTTATTTTTTGTATTGTGTGAGGGAGTGTTTTAACTTCATTGATTTACATGTGGCTGTTCAGCTGTCCCAACACCACTTGTCAAAGAGAAAGTCTTTTCTCCGTTACATCTTCTTGCCTCCTTTGATGAAGGTTAATTGACCATAAGACTGCGGGTTTATTTCTGGGCTCTCTATTCTGTTCCATTGATCCGTATGTCTGTTTTTGTGCCAATGCCATGCTGTTTTGATTACTGTAGCTCTGTAGTATTGTCTGAAGTCTCAGAGGGTTATTCCTCCAGCTTCGTTCTCTTTCTTCAGTATTGCTTTGGCAATTCTGGGTCTTTTGTGATTCCATATAAATTTTAGAATTATTTTTTCTATTTCTGTTAAAAATGTCCTGGGTAGTTTGATAGGGGTCACATTAAATCTATAGATTGCTTTGGGTAGTATGACCATTTTAACATTAATTTTTCCAATCCAAAAGCATGGGCTATCTTTCCATTTCTTTAAATCCTCTTTAATCTCCTTTATCAGTGTTTTATAGTTCTCAGCATATAAGTCTTTCACTTCCTTGGTCAGGTTTATTCTTAAGTATTTTATTTTTTGATGTGGTTTTAAAAGGGATTTTTTTTTTTTTTACTTTCTTTCTCTGATATTGCCAGTGTAAAGAAATTATTATTCTTTTTATACATTGTTGGATTTGGTTTGCTAGTATTTTGTTGAGGATTTTTGCATTTATATTCATAAGAGATCAGTAGGTTTCTTTCTTTCTCATGTCTTTGTCTGGTTTTGATATCAGGATACTACTGGCCTTGTAAAATGATTTTTGAAGTACTCTTTCCTATTCCATTTTTGGGAAGAATTTGTGATAAACTCTTCCAAGTGAAGAGGTGATACCTGAAGAACAGGTATTAATTCTTCCTTGAATGTTTGGTAGAATTCAGCAGTGAAGCCATCTGGGTCTGAGCTTTTCTTTGTGTGTAGTTTTTAAAATACCCATTCAATCTCTGCTGTAAGCCTATTCAGATTGTGTATTATTCTTGAATAAACTTCTGCAGATTATGTCTTTATAGGAGTTGTTCATTTTATCTAAATTGTCTAATTTATTGACATACCATTGTTCATAGTATTCCTTTATAATTCTTTTTATTTCTCAAAGGTCCGTTGTAGTGTCTCCCTTTTCATTTCTGATTCTAGTGGCTTGAGTCTTCTCCCTTTTTAAATTGTCAATATAGCTAAAGGTTTGTTAATTTTGTTGATCTTTTAAAAGAACTAGATTTTGGTGTCAATATTTTCCCTATTGTTTTTCTTTCTCTATTTCATTGATATCCACTCTAAATTTTATTATTTCCTGCCTTCCTTTAGGTTTATTGTGCTCTTTTCCCTCCCAGTGTTTTAAAGTAGAAGATTAGGTTATTGATTTGAGAACTTTCTTCTAAGATAGAAATTTATGACTATAAATTTCCCTCTGACATTGCTTTAATTGCATCCCATAAGTTTTGGTATGTTGTGTCTTCATTTTTCTTCATCTCAAAGTATTTTATAATTTATCTTTGGATTTTTTTTGATTCATAGCTTAATAGGAGTGTATTGTTTAATTTCCACATATTTGTGAGTTTCCAAATTTCCTTTTGTTATTGATTTATAATTTTAACCAGGTGATTAGATAACATACTATATCTTATGTAACCCTTTCAACTTTATTGAGGATTGTTTATGGCCTCTCATCTGACCTATGTTGGATACATTCTATGCACATTTGAGAAAAATGTATATTCTCCCGTTGTTGAATAGAATGTTCTATAGATGCCTGTTAGCTCTAGATGGTTTATAGTGTTGTTCAGGTATTCAGTTTCCTTTTGATCTGCCTTGTCATTCTATCCATTACTGAAGGTGGGTACTGAAGTTTCCAACTATTATTGTTCAATTGTCAATTGTATTACTCCCTTTATTTCTGTTGGTTTATGCTTCATGTACTTTGGTCCTTTGTTGTTAGGTGCATATGTTTATAATTGTTATATCTTTCTGATGGATTCATTCTTTTATCATAAAATATCCTTCCTTATCTCTAGTAACATGTGTAAAAGTCTATTTGTCTGAAATTAATACAGCTCTCATTCCAGCTTCCTTACAGTTGCTATTTGCATGCTATATCTTTTTTTTCATCCTTTTCCATAGAATCTGTTTGTATCTTTGAATCTACAATGTGTCTATGTGGACAGCACGGTTAGATTTTGTTTCTTTTTCCAACCTGGTAATCTCTGACTTTTGATTGGCTTGTTGAGTCTATACATATTTGATATTAATGTTACTATTTATATAGTCGGATTTGCAACTGCCTTCTATCTGTTTTCTATACATCTTCTGTATTTTCATTTGTCTAGTCCTCTTTTACTTCTTTCTTTCACATTTAAATGCAAATATTTTAAATGTAGATTTTTAATTTCTTTAATGAGTTTTTTTTTCACTATATTTTCTTGAGTAATTTTCTTAGTGGTTACTCTAAGGCTTATCTTATGCATCTTAACTTATCAGAACCAATTTCATATTTATACTAACTTAACTCCAGTGAGATTTAGAAACATTACTATTATATAGTTCTATTCATGTCCTCCACTTTTGTGGTATTATTGTTATATATATATATATATATATATATATATATATATATATATATATATATATATATATATACATCTATAAATGTTAACAACCCAACAATAATATGCTGTTACAATTATTATTTGTATAATTTTATCTCTTTCGAAGAAGCTGAGAAAAAAGAGGAAAGCAAGTACATATTTACAGCTTTTGTTATATTAACTTTCTTATTTATTGTTTTTGGTTCTCCTTGTTTGTTCCTATGGATTTGAGTTAACACCTGGAGTCAGTTCCTTAGTCCAGCACTTACCCTCATCCATCTCCTTTGCACAAATATATTACCTTTTTGAATGCTGTAGGCCCAACAATATATTATGTGCATATTGCTTTATACTGTTTTGTACAGTTATTTTTTAAATCAGTTAAGAGAAGAAAAGAGAAAAGTATGCATTTATACTATCTTTATAATTATATTGTTGCCTTTACTGGAACTCCTTCTCTCTCTCTTTTTTTTTTTTTTTTTTTTTTCTTGTGGATTACTGCCTATGGTTACTGGCTTTCAGTCTTAAGTTCTTCCACTAGTATTTGTTGTAAAGTGGGTCTGCTATCAGAAAATTCTTTCAGTTTTTATTTATCTGGGAATGCCTTTATTTTACCTTTATTTTTGAAAGATAACATTGTAAGATACAGGATTCTTGGTTGACAGTTTTTTTTTTCTTTAAGCATTTTGAATGTGACATCACACTACCTTCTGGCCTCAATTGTTTCTGTAAAGTCAGCTTTTAATCTTATTGGGGTTTCCTTGTAAGTGCTGAGTCATTTTTCTCTTGCTGCTTTCAAGATTTTTCTCCTTGACTTTGACTTTTAGCATTTTTACCATGTGTCTGTCTGCTGATCTCTGTGTTTAACCTATTTGGAGTCACTGAACTTTCTGAATGTATAAGTTAATTTTCATAAATTTGAAAATTTTTCAGTCATAATGTCTTTTAATATTTTTCTACTCCTTTCTTATGATACTCCTCTTACATGTATTTGGTGTGCTTAACAGTGTCCTACACTTCTCTTAGGTCCTGTTTATTCTTTTTTCTCTCTGTTCTTCAGATTTAATAATTTCCATTGTTTTATCTTAAAGTTTGTTCATTCTTTTTTTCTGCTAGTTCAAATCTACTGCTGAGTGTCTCTAGTAAATTTTTTTTTGTTTCAGTTATTGTACTTTTCAACTCCAAAATTCTCATTTGGTTCAGTTTTTTAAAAAATCTAATTTCTATTCCTTTACTGATGGCCTCAATTTGATGTGACATTGTTATTATACCTTCCTGGTTTATTAAGTCATGATTTCCTTTAATTTGGTGAATGTATTTTTAATAGCTACTTTGAAGTCTTTTTTTGATAAATCAGACATCTGGTTGCTCTCACAGGAAGTTTCTGTTGCTTGGTTTTTTGTCCCCATATATGAGTCATGCTTTCCTGTTTTATTGAATATTGTAATTTGTTTTTGAACCTGGACATTTTAGATACTGTATTGTAGCAACTCTGGGTGCTGGTCTCTCCCACTTCTAGGGTGAGGGTGTTATTTTTATTTTCTTGCTTATTTGTTTAGTGACTGGCTGGATTATTTGGTGACATCTACTTCCTCCCAACACCTACAGTTTCAAGCTTCTGATGCTGCTTCTTAGGGACACAGGCTTGGACATGACCATAGTCACAATGACTTTGTGACTATGTGACAAAGTGGCTTTGGCAGGGATCACTCTGTCTCTTTCCCTGGTCACATCAGCTTTTAATCTCCACTACTTGCCAGCTGAGTGCTCCATTATTAAAAAAAAAAAAATTCCTTTTAGATAAGTTCACAGACAGATTCAATCATGTTAGAGAAACTGGTGAATGTTTGAGATTTGTTTTTACCCCAGGGAGCTTATCCCAGTTGTCCCTCTTCCTGATTCTCTCCGGGAAGGAGAAGAAGCCTGTGTTCTCGGCTGCACCAGTCTGAGGTGGAGTTTCCATCTTGCTGAGCTGAAACAGAGAATGGAAGGAGAGTCTTGTTCAGATACCACAGACTCTTGCTCTTTTTACTGGGTTTTAGTAGATTTTCATGAGTTAATGTTTCTTCATTTGCTATATTCCCTATGGACCATTTCAAGAGAATTAAATTGGTTGGGCTTGTTTTTCTGTAATTTTCACCAGTTTAATGGGGGAAGCATACATGCCACATAGTTTCAAGCCACTCATTTTCATGGGGGAGTAAGTCACATGTTATCATGACAGAAGTATAACTCAAGGATACCTTCTTAACCTCATCCACAAAATTCCTATGCAACCTCACAATAGAAGTACTTGCTAGTGCAATAAAGCATGAAAAATAAACAAACATCATACAGATTAAAGAGGGAGAAAAAACTCTATTTGTATAATGCAACTTCCTATGTAGAAAATCCTAGAGAATTTACAAATAAACATCTAGAACAAATAAATGATTTTATCACGGTTGCAGGATACAAGGTCAATATGCAAAAAGCAATTACACTTATATAAATATATATCAGCAATGTAGAATTGGAATTCAAAATTTACAAACCAGTACATTTACTATATGTTCAAAAAATGAAATACTGTGGTATAAATCTAATGAAATCTGTATAAGGTTTGTATGCTGAAAATTATAAGGCACTAAGGAAATCAACAATGACCTAAATAAATGGGAGAGATCCATGATCATGAATTGGAAGATTAAATATAATTAAGATGTGAATTCTCTCCAAATTGATCTAGAGTTTGATTACAATCTTATTCAAAATTCCAGCAGAATCTTTTTGTAGATATTGACAAGTTGTTTCTAAAATTTACATAGAAAGGCAAATGAATTGTAAGATAGCTTGGAAAAGAACAACGTTGGAAGACTCATTACCTGATTCTGAGAGTTATATAAAACTACTGTAATCAAAACAATGTGGTATTGGTAAAATAATAGTTACATGGACCAATAGGATAGAGTAGAGAGTCAAGAAATAGATTTACAGAAATGATTTTGACAAAAGCTACAAAGAAAATTCAATGGACAGAGGATAATCTTTTAAAAAATTATGCTCAAACAACTGGATATCCCTATGTAAAAACAGTGAACCTTGACCCAGACCATACAGCTTATACAAAAAATAACTAAAAATAAACCATAGACCTAAATGTAAAATTTGAAACCATGAAACTCTTACAAGAAAACATAGGAGAATATATTTGCAATCTTGAATTAGGCAGAGTTTCTAACTATGACACTGAAGGAATAATCCATACAAGAAAAAGAAAAAAGAAATTGGACTTTATCAAAATTAAAAATTGTTGCTCTGGAAAAGTTACTTTTAAGACAATGAAAACACAGAATAAAGGCTGGGAGAAATTTCTGCAAATCCCATTTGTGACAAAGGACTGGGTTAAGCATATATAAATATCTTTGAAATTCCAACTATCAGACAACAAATAATCTAATTTTTAAAATAAGCAAAATGAGCAAAAGATCTAAATAGATACTTCACCAAGGAAGATCTATAGAAGGCAATTAAGCATATGTCAAGATTCCCCAAAACATTCATCACTAGGAAAATGCAAATTTGAATTCCAATGAAATATCACTACACTCCTGCTAGAATGGCTAAAATAAAAAAGTCCAACAATACCAAGTGCTGACACAGATACAGAGGAATTGACACACATTATTCAAGGACTGCCAAATGTTACAACCATTGTGAAAAACAGTTTGGAAGTTTCTTATAAAATTAACCACATCCAGCAATCCAACTCCTGTGTAAATGAAAATTTATGCTCACATAAAAACCACTACACACATTTTTATAGTAGCTTTACCTATAATAGCCCCAAATGGAAACAACACAGGTGATTCTTACAAGGTAGACAGATAAATTGCCATACTTCCATGTGATGGAACATTACTCAGTAATAAAAAAGAACAAAATATAAAAAATACAAAACATGGATGACTCTTAAATGCCAGAATCCAAACATTCCATAGTGTTTAATAGCATTTATATGACATTTTGGAGAAGACAAAACAATATGGCTGGAGTTAGGAGTAGGGTTTGGAGGAAGGGACTGATTTACATAGATTCTGCTTGAGGGAATTTTAATGGATAAAACAAGATATGAGGGAAATTTAAAAATAGAATACAATGACAGGGACATTATTCTGTACACCAGAAACTGACACATTGTAATTGACTATGAGGTGGGGAGCCCCATGAAAAGGCCGGCAGGACCCACAGGCAGGGCCACTACTTTCTTGCCAGCGCCGTCTGGTTCCCTAGCCCGGCAGTATTATCTTGCGTTTGTGCTTCTGTAAAACAGCTTGCTTCTAGGAGAACAGAACTTACCCCTAAGAGTCTATTGTTTCCCAAAGCTCACTCCTGATTGGTCCATTTCTATCAGTCCTGATTGGTCCATTTCTAATACCTTATTTGCATCTGACTTTGCAGAATGTTGCAAAGTCTAGACTGGTAGCCTGTAAAAGCCTGTGTAAACCTACAGACTGGGTCCAGAGCTTAGAGTGTTAACTCCTCTGGGCCCACTCAGTTGCTGTCACACTGAGCTGTAACACACTTTGCTGTAACAACTGTATTTCAATAAAAAAAATGGAATACAAACTATACCATATGAACTTAACTGTATTACAAATGGATGACATAAGCACACTGAAAGGATAGGAAGGAAAAAACTAACCTAAGTTATTTTGTAAAATATTCAATATTTTGCTGGATAGTGTAAAAATAAAGACAAAAAGAACTGTATACGAATTTTATACCCTAGTTAGCAATGTTTTTCTTGTGGTAATATGTGTAGAAATTCTGAAACTATGTGTATAGAAGAGTTGAAAAAATAAGTAAATATATTTTAGACAATGAGAGCTGGATTTCTTACTGAAATCTGAAATCTGAAATCTGAAAGGGGAAAGGCTAAAATGAACCTTGTGGTGATGGATCAGAATCAGAGGATATACATATGTACATGCATACATGTGTCTATATATAGATACACACACAGATAGATAGATACACATAGTAATACAAATATGTGTATATGCATAGGGAATTATAACATACATCATATAGTTCCAAGTTCTGTTTGCTGAGAAGCAATAACACCATAGTAGCAATGGGCACACGGAATGCCCCAAACTTGGTTTCTAAGTACCATTCTTCAATAAAAGGAACCAGAGCATCTTTAGGAAGTGATTGATGTTAGAGCAGAAGCAGGGACAATGCAAGATGAACCTGAAGCATCTTCCAGTGCCAGAAAGAAACTGCTTAGGAAAGAATGGAGCATGTTGAATGGGCATATAAGCCAACCTGAAAGAGTTCCCAATGGCCAAATTGGAATAATTTGAGCAAAAAAAAAAAATATGATAGTATTGAGTTGTAGCCCAATAGAATAAATATCTGTGAGTCCATATTGGCATAAATAAGCAGTTAAATAAACAAATAAACGGAGGAGGAAGTGTATGTCTTACTTACAGAAGCATCCTAATTCTTCCATGAAACATAGAAGGGAATGAGGGAAATTAAAAGTCATGTTAGAACAAGAGGAAAAAACAAGAAAAACACAAAAGTCATGTTGGAACAACAGCAATAATTATTGCAGACAGGACCCACTGATGGATGCTAAAATTTCTGGACAGAAATTTGAGTAGATACAGAATCTTTGCATGATCTCACCTTACTGGTGGAGAAACCTGGTAGACACCACCTGTACTAAGTGATAAAGATTCACATCACTGGGAAAAAAAGACATGTTGACATCAGGCAACCTCGGATGTGATGCACTGAGGAGGGCACATTGCTTCTATCGCATTCTCGCCAAAAAGGCACAACCCTATTCTTATCAGGAGAAACTGAGCAAACCCAGATTGAGAAACCATCTAAAATACAACTGAGAATATGAGGATGAATGTATGTATGTTCCTGTATAACTGAAAAACTGTGCTGTTCACCAGAAATTGACACAACATTGTAAACTGACTATTAACTCAATAAAAAAAAAAAAAGAAAAAGAAATGAAAGCAAAAAAATAATAAAATAAAATAAAATATAATTGACCAGTGCTCTTCAGAGTGTCAAGGTCATGAAAGACAGGGGAAGATGGGAATTGCCACAGACTGGAAGAGACTAAGGAGACAGAATGACTAAATGCAGCCTAGGATCCCAGTTGCTCAGTTGGGAAAATCGTACTGCAGCTGAAAAAGATGTTACCAGTAGGAGGCTGAGTGAAAGGTACAAGGGAACTCTCTGTACTAGTTTTGCAACTCATCTGTTAGTGTAAGATTATTTCACAATAAAACTCTAAAAATACAACTAAAAATAGGAGAGAGGGAGAGAGAGAGATGTGAGAACAGGAGAACAAAGATGTGCAGTGATTTGGAGACTTAATCTCAAAAAGAACAATGGGTATTGTTACTGGCACACAGAATTTACTAGAAGCAAGTAAACAAGAAGCTACTATGTTTTGAGTGGATTATATTTTAAAAGCTTGGACTTTTAAAAGGACTCTGACTGTTTGAGACTTAAAGTTACCCTTGGGCTCCCACCTTTTGTGGTGGAAAGTGGTTGGACAAATGGTTCCGTTCTAAGGAGGCTCTCTTCCCCAAGACACACCTCTGATAAGGCCAAAAAAGAACTTTCTAGATGACATAGCCAGGGGCTAGGGAGCTACTGCCATGGAGCAGAATCAGAGCCTGATGAGAGGCAGAAGTTCCCGGATTTTGGAATAGCTCTGGACAAGTATCTGCTGCAGAATTCCCTCCCTCACCTTTCTGATTGGGAGGGTTTACTGTGGTTGTCCAGCCTGTCCATCACTGTGTTCTGGGCGCAGGCTGGAGAGGCAGGGGCTGTCAAGGTCCTTGTCTTTTAGTTATGTTTCCAGAGTAAGAGGGACTCTATCAACCTGAGATTGGAAAAGTGTGGTGTGTGTGAAGGAGGGTGAAACAGAACACTTAACATTTAATGGTGAGCCCTCAGAGCTGCACATTCATACACGTGCTTTTCCTCCAAGTGAGACTGTACTTCTCACCCACTCCAAGTGAGGCATGGCCACATGACTGGCTTTGGCCAATGAAAATGAGCAGAGTGGCATTATTGCTTCTGAGTGGGAGTATTTAATTAGTGGTGTTAGGCTCCCTAGTGCCCTCCTCCCTGCCAGGGTGACATGACGTTCCAGAAGGTGGCAGCTTCCCTAGCCTGGATCGCGGAGTAAGGATAACGTGGAGCAGAGCCCTTGCTGACCTGAGACTGACATGTAATTAGCATGAGTAGCAAACAATCGTTGTTTGTTTTAAGTCTTCGAGACTGAGAGTCATTTGTTACTATGTTTGCTATCTAACATAGCCTATCCTAAAAGAACCCACTGGACAAAGTGAGAGTGGACGGCAGGCAGGGAAACCACACCTGGACGTGTCATCTGGCTCCATCAGCCAGGTAGCGATAGCTCAGGTGCTTCAGTGGCCATCTCCCTCTGCTGGGCTGGGCGGGGCTTGGTTTTGTAAATCCCAGGAGATGAAGGATACAGGCCTGGGTCTGTGGAAGGTTAGCCAGGGCTTTTCTTCCATAAACATTTTTCTCTTGAATTCACCCTGCTGGGGATGCATGGCCATAGCAGCTTCCCGCTCTGTCCGGAAAAGGAAACAGCTACAGCTTTTAAACATGGGGCTGGTCCAGGAGCTGGAAGGCGATGTTCATGGCCGTGGGGGTCACCTTGCCTTCACATGTTGGGTCTGTTTGGCCGCCCTGGACTCGGGAGCCAGAGACCTGGTTTTAGGTCTTGCTGTTCAGAAACTCACTAAGAATGAGCCAAGTGCTGCTCTTGGGCCCTCAGTCTCTCCATACGAATCGAGGAATTGGGGTAGATGGAGATGATTTCAAATAAGTTTTTTTTCTTTGATCAAGGAATTCTTTCCCCACAAACACCATAAAACAGTGGCTTAGGACCCACTTCCCACCACCTCTTCCTGTCCTTCAAAGAGCAGTAGTCTTGCATTTTCTCCAAGGAACCCCTAAAACTCCTTGGAACAGTTTGGCAAGCCCCGAGGGCTCATCTAGCTCAGATAGGCTGAGACTTTTCAGGGTGGCAGGAACACATTGTGCCTGTCAAATTTCAGGCGCCCAGACCTGGTGAGGCGCTGTTTGGGGCTTTGCAGGCTTCTCGGCCCAGAGCACGCAGCGCACAGAGCCCCTGCCCGCTCAACGCTCCGCTTGCACCAGACAGAAATGCTCTCCTTAACCCAGCTGGAAGGGTCAAAAGAGACTCAGACAGAGAATAATTTTTCCTGGACAAATTTAGGTTTTCATGCCCTATGTGTTAACACCCGGACCCCCAGGGTATCCCCAGCTGCACACCCTCCACTTTGGGGAAGACTGGCCCTGTGCTTTCAGACTGCTCTGGATTCAAACTCCTCAATCTGCTGTGACCTTGGCAGGAAATGTTCCTTAAGTCCTATCTGCTTTCGTTTTCTTATCTGTTAAGTGGGGTTCCTGCAACTGGTCCACAGAACTGTGAGCCATAAATGAGTTCATGCATGGGAAGGCCTGAGCTGGGCGCCGGCCACGAGAACGCGTCTGTGATCAGCATCTTCATCACCATCGTCCCCACGCCTGACCAGATGGGGCCATTTCACAGCCTCGTGTAAACATCTTTCCTCCACAAGGCATCTCTGAACAACCTGTCCCAGATCACACACACCTCCCCCGACCCAGCCCATCCCTGAGCCTCAAAGCTCCATGCACAGAACCAGCACAGAGGAGAAAATCAGTAAGCACATGCTGCACTGAATGCACTTAGCTGAATTGGTGATCTCCAAGGTGTTATACCAATCAGGACCAACAATTTTGCAGTGTGGCCTCATTCAGCAACTTGCTGGTTATAGTAGGTCACAACCCAGTAGCAGTGTTCACGAAATTCTAACATGAGTAGTTCCAAAATGAAAAATATAACACCAACACCACCAAAAACAGCAGCAAGTACCCGCTTTAACCCTCCTGTGGTCCACATATCAGTGAACAATCGATCGGTCTGATAGAGACCCTGCATTTGAGCATGATTTGCATCAGAGTATCGACATAA
This sequence comes from Camelus dromedarius, assembly GCF_036321535.1. Classification (NCBI taxonomy): domain Eukaryota; kingdom Metazoa; phylum Chordata; class Mammalia; order Artiodactyla; family Camelidae; genus Camelus; species Camelus dromedarius. The sequence goes on from NC_087444.1 coordinate 60,941,502, forward strand.
TCCTAGTCTGTTGTGTCTCAGCGTGGCTCTGAAGGAGTTAAGTGAAATAAAGAATATTATCAATATTGTATCAGTCACAGATGAGAAACTACATACCAGGATCAGTATAATTCATTCATTGGTTTATGGACACCGAGTCCTCCGGGGACTGTCACAAATCCACTTGATGTTCCTGAGTGTGAGATTTAGCATTTGGATCTTTGATTTAGCTGAAAGATGTGTAAAAACTCATGCAGTCAGACAACTCCCTACAGGCAATTCATCTGTGTTGGCTTTTACGTAACAGTTATTCCAATCAAGTGCCAGCAGTAACTTAAGCTCATAACTTGCCTCTGAATTCACGTTTCTGAGACGCTGGAACGTGCGGGAACAGTGGCAGGGGCAAGAACGTCCCTCTGGGAGAAGGGAGCCTTCTTGCTCTCCTGTTTCCTCAGGATAGGCAGGCACCACCTGGGGAGGCCACAGTGTGCCTCCTGGCTTCCAAGCCTCCAGACCTGCGTGAGGTCCTGAGTTTCCTGGTGCAGGGTGTGGATTAGGGGGTGGGAGCGGAGATAGGGACACTCAGAGCTCTTGGAGCTGTAGTTGGGGGTCCTGAGAGGGCTCCAGGATCCACAGCCCCTCCCTAGTGAGCTCGGCAGGGGGCAGATGGGGAGGATCTGAAGACCTGCAGCTGATTGGTTAACCCAGGTGGGAGACATAACTCTGTGGTTAATGACTTGATGGATAACGGTTCTGTTTTCTTCCCCCAGGATTCCTGCCCTGTCCTTCACCACAGCCACCTCGGTCCAGCTCTAAGTCTCTTTCTGATTTCTCATCACCTGCACCAAAGTCGGGGAGGGGGAGGCAGGAGGTTGTATCATCTTAGTGTCTCTAGTGAGAATAAAAATGCAAGTGGAATGTTTTGTGCACACGTTCAGAGAGATAAATAAAGAAATGCAATGGTATCTCTATATGAATGGGCTTCCAATAATGCTGTTATTAATAAACAACATTTTAGATGGGCTTAGTGAGCATCAGCTCCACGCGGAGAAATCCCGTCCACGAATGAAGCATTTAATCTTCACAGAAACTTGTGAGGAAGGCTCATTTACCACGCTCACCTTATAGAAGAGGAAGCTAAGGCATAGAGTGGAAAGTTGTCCAAGGCCATGTAGCTGGGAAAATGGCAGAGTGGGGCTTCCAGCCTGGCTCTGTTGACTGCGGAGGTGATGCCCATAACCACTGTGTAGGCATCCTATTCTTCATGGTGGCCAGGGACGCCGTCTTCCCATTGCTCGTCAGAGATGTTCATAGGCTGGTGAAGGGGGCAGCACCATCCATGGCCTCAGGCATTGTGCCAGCCTCCTGAGGAAAAGAGTCACAGGCAGAATAGGCATGGTCATAGGTGCTACAGAGGTGCCTAGGGAACTCTATTAGGAGGTCTGGTCTCTCTAGAAGTATGCAGTATCTCCGCAAGCACAGGATGGAGAGAAGGAACCTGCGAGGATGTCACTGAGCAAGGAGCTAGGCACAAGGACCGCACGAGGGTGGGCTCTGAACTGGAGCGTCCAGGAGTGATGCTTTGCCAAATTCCCCACTCAGGTGCTCTGCCAAAGTGAACACTTGCCTTTCTAATCAGAGAAGAACCAGCTGGGAGAAGCAGATGTCCACTGAGGCAGGATTAGAAGTTAGTCAAGGAGAAGATGGAACTGAAGAGATTACACAGAAGGCAGCACAGAGAGACAAAGATCTGGGAAACAGGAGAAGTAGGGGACCTGGAGGATAGAGTGAAGGTCCAATCCTAGTACCAGGTTAGGAAGTCTGGTGTCTCCCCAAGTGTGCCATGCTTCCAGAAGCATAGGATGGAGAGTAGGGCAAAGAGGCAGTTTCTGGCGAGGTTATGGATAAGGGCTTTGCAGCATGGATGAAAGATGGAAATCCTTAGAATCAAGAGTCATGAAGAGTCCCAAGCAGGATTAAAATAAATAAATCCACAATAGGATACATCACAGCCAAAAGAATAAAAAAGTAAAGAGAGACAGGGGGAAAAAAGTTCAGATCAAAAGGGCATTTATTGACAAGGCATAAGGGGCTCCTTAGGGTTCTGGAGCATCACCAGGCAGCTGCTCTGACCTCACTGGACCACATTACCTGTGGCTGCTTCCTCCCCAGGTGTGGGACATGAGGACTCACATCACTCAGAGCCAACACCTAGAAGGGAAGGTGGGACTGAAAACCAGCGGGAAGGGCTCCCCTGCATCCCTGACAGTGCCCGTCTGTACCTTTGAGCTGGGAGCAGGGGAGTGAAAAGGGGCAGACTCACCATAGTGGCCCTGGGAGCATTTGCCACTCACCCCTAGAGAAGGAGAGCCATGGGGGTCCAGGCGGGAAGCCTCCCATTTCCTGTCAAACACACATCAGGGGAGATGGTCATGTAAAGCCCCCGGCACTTGGCAAGTGCATTCCGGCTGAGAGTGAGTGTTTACTGAGCACATACTGTGTGCCAGCAGTCCATGTGGGCCACCCATCCCAACCTCCCATAAGCCTAGGAAGGAGCTACGATTATCCCCAACTCACACAGTGTCACTCCCTAGATTGTGACACCGGAAGATGAATCCAGGCAGTCCAGTGCTGGAGGGTCAGGAAACTCTCATTTGCTTCTAAAGGAAATGTGGAGCTGACAAAGGCAGGCGACAGAGCAAGCACGCAGAAATCAGTTTGGAAAAATGAATGAGCACGTTTTAATTTTACATCATAGACTCCAACCCAGCACCTATTATTTGTACAATCTGCTTTACTTCCCCTGGCTAGCTTGTCAGCGACGGGAGAGCCCGTGCTGCGTGCCACCAAAGGCAGCCCTGTGTCCCCAGTGTTTCTCGCCTCTGCTGGCCCGGGAGCCAGGGATGCTCAGATGCAAGGACTTCCTCAGGCTCCGGTTTTAAAAGAGCCTTGGCTTGAAACTGTTCCATTTGGGAGGGTTTCTCCCTAGCATTTGGTATGGAATTATTACCAAATGCTAGAGAGGAACCCTGCCAAATGCTGTATATCAGCTAAAACCCAAACTCCTAAACAATGAAATATTTATCATAAAAACAGGCCCCGGAGAGGGGCACAGACTGGGGCGCCCAGCTGGCGAGGGGCTCCTGGCTAAGGTGGCCCAGGTGGTCTGGCCTCCCTGTGGAGGTATAGCCATGGGACAGCAGGCGCGGGGTGTGGCTACGTGAGGTCACTCAGGAACGCAGGAGAGGAGGAGGTCTCACAGCCCCTCTGCAGGGATGAAGCTCTCCCTCAAGACCCTGAAGATGTGGCCCTGCCTTTTCCTCCCTCGAGTCCTCCCTCCCTGTCTTCCAGCAGAGAGCTCAGCATTCAGCAGGCACTCAATAAATGCTGACTGCATGTGAGCATGGATAATTCCAGTAACAGCAAAACCTCACCCATCTGGAACCCACAGGGAATGAGACCGAGACAGCTGAGTTTTCCAGAAAGAACCATAAATTATTTTCATGTAACATTTTCAGATGGAAATATTTCTAAGATGTGGCGCACATTTCCTTTCTTTCTTACTTGGAGAATGTGGAACACCATTAACCTTTCCGTAATGGCTCAGGGTTGCTGCTGTGAACCTCAGATGCTGAGCGGGAGGTAATGCAGCCCTCGGGGCTCCAGAGGTGTGCAGGGGTGTCTGCCCTCCACTAATGGTCTCAGATCGTGGAGCTTCCTCTGGTCTGTGGCCTGTTTCCTAGGGATTTTTGGGTTCTTCCAGTTTCCATCTTTATCCATGTGGTTGTCTCTGCCAGTCCTTCTCTGTCTTCCTGAATTACTATTTCTAGTTGACTATGGACCAGAAACCAGAACTCTAGGCTTAGCAGAATTTTGTGTAAAGGAAGCATTCTTCTGCTTGGATTGAGTCTCTGACTGGCCTGAGTTAAGTCCAGAAACTTGAGGCTTCTCCAGTCACGGTTTAGGCAGCTCGGAGGCATTCTTGCATTTCTCCTTGATTCACAGCCACATCTCGGAAAAGGCAGGTGACAGCTTGGAAAGTAAGTACTCTTCATCAGAGAGGCTCAGGGAGTTCCTGCGAACACTGACCACCAATCTCTAAACACCCCACAGACACCAGACTTTGTAAACATTTTCAAAAGAACCAAGCTTCTTAGGAGCTTCATTGCTTTAACAACAAGTAAAGCGTGTTGCCTGTCACTTCCCTGTTTGGAAGCTTGGACCCAGGGAGCAATCACAGAGGCTAGACTGGACCCCTCGGATATACCAGTAGAGGTGATTCAGCTGGAGCCTGAATTAGTCTGCATCCCAGGAGGAAAAGGATGCACAGCGCAGGGGACATCTGAGGGAGTCTATTCACAGAGGTGTGAGCAGGGCTGAGAGAGCCCCTGAAAGACGGGGAAGCACCCAGGGACCAGCATCTCGGGGAGCCATTGTGCTCCCCTGTGCCCTGAGCACTGGGCAGAGGGCTGCCCATGACGAGGACTCCATGCCTGGCCAGGGGAGGGGACAGACGTCCTGGTGCTAGACAGTCTGGGGTAGGGGCAGCCCATGGGAGAGGAGCCCGGGGTCTGCCGGGCGCTGAGGGGGCCTCCCCCACACTCTCTTTCCTCCAGTGGTCGAGGCTCTTGCTGGTGCCTCCAACTGTGAACTGATCTCCAGACCAGAGGACGAGGGAGTTGGGGGAGGGAGTCCATAGAGGCCCCCTCCCAGGGCGCAGAGTGGTGTGGAGGAGGGGAGACAGCTGGTTCAGAGCGGCAAGTGGAGGAATCCGCACGGAGCCTGGTGGACACGTGGCTGTTCCCCAGCTGCGTGGTTCTGCAGCCCGCTGTCTCCTTCCACGGGCACGGACACGCCCTGCAAGGTTGGACGGCACGGCTGTTGTGACCTGCCTTCTCTTTACCACAGAGGGTAAGAGCTTGGGAGCCCTCCAGACCCAGCCAGCTGCTCCACACCCCTTCCCTCCTGTTGTGCTAAGCTGGAGAGGCTGCTCAGGACAGAGGCGGTGCAGAGCAGCCGGCCTGGAAAACAGGCACCCGGAGCACCCTGGGGCTGGCCTCTCACTTGTGAATCTTCCCGGAGCCCAGTGTCTGCATCATAGAGTGGTGACAGTCCATTGCCTTCCCGGCTGTCGTGAGGTGGGAACAAGAAAGCAGAAGAAGTTCTAAAGAAACTCCAAGGGACCAGACAAGTGAGAGATGCTTGGGTTGAAGTCCCCATTGCCTGAGGAAAGATTAGAGGTCATTTGGCAGCCAGCATGCCCCTTCCTTCCTTCTGGGACAAGCATCCGTGTCTGCCATCCATGCTGGGCTGCACTTGGCTGGGTGGCTGGCAAGTGCTCAGAACCCAGAGTGGCCAGACCCGGCCCCGCCCTGGCCCCACGCTCACCGGGTGGGAGTCCTTCAGAGCTGTGTGCACCACACCTGGTGCGAGTGTCTCCCTGACCCCCAGACCCTCTGTCCCAGCCTTCCTCAAGTCTGAATTGGGGGTGCTTTGTTCCTTTAAAAGATGTGTTGATGTGCCTATTGTATGAAATTTAGAAATCACTGGAATCTATCAAGAATACAAATTAAATCATCCATAATCCCACAATTCAGAATCACCCTTAATAGATAGGTAAGTTTCCTTCCATACCTTTGTTTTTGGCATATAATATATTTGTAACAAGTATGTATGCAACCTATAGGCAGATCAAAGAGGCTGCAAGGAAATGCACCCACATGTTAGAGTTCCTCCTCCGGTTCTGTCCTCCCCTGGTTAGTACATAGTGTGCATCACAGATCACGTGCTTGCCTTACGTAAGCGTATATTTATACGTGTGCATATGAAATAAGAATTGTCTTGGGAATAATTTTGTACCCCATTTTTTTTTTTGCTTTTCCCATATGCCGTCAAATTAATCATACAATTTTGATTCATGCAGAGTTTCCCACGTTGTAAAACTCTCCTCTTTCATCTAACTCTGGCATTTGGTGGAAGGTGGAAGTATGTATGCCTTCATTCATTCATTTCTTTACTCACTCACTCAAGAACCAGATCTGGAGTTTCTGCGAGAGGGCAGCCCTGTGCTCACTGCTGAGGACACAGAGTGGACAAGACCTGGCTCAGCCCTGGACAGCACCTGACTCAGTGCTGACAATGGGCCCTGGCATTTGAGCACGCCCCCAGGACGAGGCCTGCCCAACTCTCCGGTCCTCCTTGTCCTCACAGGGCCTGGGACGTGTGCAGCCTTTTGCCCTGCCCTGAGGGACCTGACTGCAAATCCTACCTCCACTCTGTGCGGTCTTGAGCCCACACCTCCCATCCAAATGCTGCACATGTAGGCGGCCCCTCCACCCCCTAAGCCGTCTCTCACTGGCCAGGACTCACAACAGCCAGGACTCGTGTGGTTAATTCCATCTTTAAACTCCTGAACTGTGGCTCAAGTCTCGCCGGTGTGAGATTGATCTTTAAGAGAGGATCTCTAAAAAATGTTTCCCTCTACCGATTAGCTTCCAGTTCTGACGTGTTGCATTTTGTAAAGAAACAGAACACATTCTGGAGGGGGGTGGGAAAGCCAGCCACAGTATCCATGTGGTAAACATTGTGTTCTCTTACGGGGTGCTTCTTGTCAGGCCTGGCCCTTCTAAGTGGTCAAAGTGCAGCTTCTATTGTCCAGAAAACCCTCACCTTCTCGTAGCCCTCACCACTAAGCACAGGCAGTTATAATAGAGACGTCCAGGGTGTCAGCGTGCTGGCCCTGAGCTCCCAAAGTTGTATCTGATAAATACGTGAGTCCCAGGGATCCAACTGCAGTGTGGGGACTGGAGTTAACACTACTGTCCTGTGCAATTGAAAGCTGCTGTTCTCGCCATAACAACAACAACAACAAGATAATAATTATGTGAGGTGAAGGGTGTGTTAACTGACCTTATGATGGTAAGCATTTCTCAGTACCTGCGTGTATCAAACCATCAGGTTGTACACCTAAATTTACACAATGTTGTATGTCAATTATATCTCAACAAAGCCAGGAAAAAGTTACATTTGACTTCATGGGCTGTCTGGGTGGATTTTACCCCAAACGTTTCCCAGTGCCAGCATCATAGCTCCAGCAGGGGGCAGGCGCTTGTGAGGGCAGTGTTGCGGGGACCAGGGGATTCAGGGGGGTGCAGCCGTTAACCTGATTGTTTGGTTAACTTCTAGCTATGGTGGTGATTGCACTGACTAGTGCTGCTGGAAACGGGACTTTCTCAGCTTAGCAACTGTGTTTCCACCATCAGGAAGGTCAGCTTCACTGCTGCACTTGTAAAAAGATGAATAAGTAATTCACAAAATATCCACCCATGGCCCGTCAAGCATTCCACAGATATTAGAGAACAGAGGCAAAGGGCAAGAGTGAACCCAGATTCAGCGTGGCCTCAAAATCAAGTTCTCTTTTTAAAATGTGTGACCTGCAAACGCTTACTGCAGAAGAGACAGTGGCACCCCAGACTGAGTCCCCTCTCCGTCTGCCTGTAGACACATTTGTGACAAAGCTGGGGGAGTTTGGGGAAGACAAGGTGAAGGCACTGGCTTGGAAGTTTGGAGTAGAGCCATTCTGAACCCACAAACCCAGATCTGACATTCTAAACAGCTTACCAACAGGAAGTGCCCTGGACGCTGTGGATGGGCTTCTGTGTTCCATTAAGAGTGTCTGCCATTTGCAGAAAGTACTGCCCACAGAGGAACCCTGACTGAGGCTTTGGCAGGTGTGGGGCAAGTGCAGGGCTCCCGAGGCACACTGGAAGTGAATGCCACCTCGATGTCTCCAAGGCCCTGAGCCACTAAAGGAAATAGTGTGGGACATTGCCTTATTTGATGAAAATGTCCGTACAAATCATTTACATATCATTGGCAGGTATAAGTGAGTGTTTACCCTGCAGCAGGCATTGCCCTAAGTGCTAACTCACTGAGCTCTCCAAAGAAGCCCTTAAGGCTAATTATTCAGATATGGAAGTTAAGACACAGAGGAGTTAAGTAACTTGCCTAAGGTCACACAGCTCTACGTGGCAAAGGTGGGACTCGAATCCACGTGGTTTGGCTTCAGAGCCCGTGCTCTGCCACTCTAGGGGATTCCTCCCCACTTCTCCTTTGAAACAACAGTAAAATCCATCCCCAGTGGCGCAGGTGGCCCTGGAACGAGCAAGGAGAGAGAGGGTCTGGGAGCAGAGCTTCTGAGTGGGCAGCTGGCAGGAAGGTGGTATCAGGCTCCTGTGATGACTCCATCTCACTACTCCTGGCTGCATGTGACCCTCCTCTGGACACACTGCTCATCTGAGGAGTGAAAGCGAAGAGATACAGTGTTTCTTCTGCAGCCAGGAAGGTCCTGCTGGGGACCGAGGGACATACCAAGGGCTTCCTAGAGCTGAGAGGTGAGTCTGGGGGCAAAAGGAACCTGCTAAAATTTTCACACCATGATCAGAATTAGAAGGCCAACCTATTTGCAACAAATGTGTCTGCCTAAGAGTTAACATCTTCTTATGAGTCTGTAAGATAAGCCCTAAAGCTCCCACCTCCCCCCACCCCTCGACCTGGTCCATAAATGGGCAAAAGGCAGGAAGAGACACGAGTGGCGGAGGTACACGTTGAGGTGGCTTTGGTGGACAGAAAGTTGGCAATGTCTACGAGGAGCCTCAAAACCCTCTACACCCACTGACTCAGGCATCTCACCTCCATCCTAAGAAAATGAGCAGAGATGCAAACAAAGGTTTAACCAGGAAAATGCTCACTCCATGCTTTTGAGAGAACAACAACAACAAAAAAAATCAGAAACAATTGAGATGTTCCAAAGCAAGAGATAGTTTAAATAAATTATGTTGCATCCATTTGATGGAACATTATGTAGTCATAAAATCATGTTTTCAAAGAACTTTTAATGACGTGGGGAAATACCTTGTGCTTCAAGGTTAGAGGATGAAAGCTGGACACGAGATTGTTTACACAGAATGACTCAAAGTATGTGAAAAGAAGAGATACGTGCAGAAAAATGCTTGGAAGGAAAAACACAAAAGGCTACTAGCAGCGTGTGACTGAGGGGTAAAACTGTCCTTTTTGTACATTTCTATGTTTTTTATAATTATTCTTCAATATGCATCGAGGCTTACTTTCTATCAGAGAAAATAACTATTAACTCATTAAAATTGCCACAAATTTCTAGGAATGGCAACACATGTGAAGCAATGCTATTATGTATTAATTAATTAATTAATTAATTAATTCATTCATTCAATGAGTCAATAAAGGTTACAACAGTACCTGAACATAGGGTGCGTTGTGTGTTTTAGGGTTAATTTCTTCATTGGTTCCATCAACAAACCCTAAATGTCCCCTCCTGCCAGAGGCTGGGCAAGGCTGGGGTCTAACGATGAAGCCGACTTGAGGTCTGCCCTCTGGAAGCTTGCAGCCCTGGGTAGGGAGGGGACTCCCACAAACCAAGCCCTAGATGGCAACCCTGAGTGGACAGCTATAACCTTGGGAAGGTCTACGGATTGGGACCCTCAGAGCCGGAGGAGGGCTGGATAAGCTGCGGTGGACATACTGGTGTCTCACATGTTCACCCAAATGAACAAATTTGTCCTTTGTCACTGGGGTGGCTTCCCCAGACCCTGGAGTGCCAGCCCACCAGTCCCCACACCACCTGCTGACCTTGCAACGCACAGGCTGCAAAACACCCTCGAGAATTCTAGAGCCCTCGTGGGATTCTAGAGCACTCAGAATCACTCAAGAGCCTTGGGTCCAAGTCTAGATACAGCTTGCCAGAGACTCTCCAGAGATTCAAGCACGCCCTCTCTGAGCTCATCCTCTCATTTTCCCCAGGACTGCACCATCTGATTCCACTTTGTTTCCTTTTGGCAGCCTGACACCCTCAACGCGCATTTGACCTTCAACACACGACCCTCACCCCACCTCCATCTTCCTTTTCTGATTCCCCAAGATCCGTAAGACTCAATTCAGCCCTTTAGTGGAATCAGGACTTAAAATGAAGTCTCCATAGTAACGTTGCCTCTGAGGACCAAAGTTCTCCAGTAAAGCCCAGGGCAGACTTGCTGAGGGCTCTGAGTGCTGGCCAGAGTCAAGGGACTTGCTTTTGGCCTGAACTTGGTCATTCTGACTTGTTCCCCAGTTCCTTTCTTGCAGGTGGTGATAAACCTCAGTATTTACTCAGAGAAACTCTGGAGATCACTCTTGATAATTCTGTCTGGCCCCTATGGAAGGTCACATCTCTGAACCAAACACTAGCTATAATATTTTCTGGAAAACTGTACTTTTCCAATATTTTCCCCTTTTTGTCTCTAGAGGTAAACACAATTTGTACCTCTTCCCAAGGTAAAATCAGGGCTAATAATGGGAACTTTGAAAAAGCGGGGGCCGGGTCATGTCTGTGGGCTGCACTCGTGGACACGTTTACAGCATGGAAGAGGAGTATTACAGTCATCACATCTTAAGAAAAATAGCTCTTGAATCCCTGCTAGTACTTTTATTTCATAACTTGATATTTGTTTAAATTTGTAGTCTCAAAGGTCCCCCAGATTTGGTGTATATGGGCTATTTAATGGACTTCCCCAGTGCAGGCAAACACAGCCCAGGCCATATTCTGGCCAGAAAGTCCAGACCTTCCTCTCTGAAACCTCAGAACTCAAAACTGATGATAAGTTTTTGCAGATAATTGCAGGGCACAGAGTTGATGCTCCAGCATCTACCCAGAAAGTTCCAGCTCCTCAGTCTTGCAAAGGAGCAGGAATACAAAGTTGTAATTGTATCTAATCGAGCTGCAGCAAATTTTTCTGGCCTTTGACTAATTTATACAAAGACACCATGAAGACACCCAGGTTGGTCCTGCTTTAAAATATATGCCTGAGGTAGGAAAATTACAATTATAAATAAATTACCATTAAGTTGTTATTTAAGGACATGGCTATTCACTTCACAAAAGACATCTGTTGAGATGCCTTAAATAACCAGCTCTCCCAGTGCTGGTTGAAATCTCCCAGATTCAATTTACAAAGATTCAATTTACAAATCTCTTTTCTGGAATAGAGCTATTATGCAAAGCAAGGCACACCTGTAGTTTTATGAGAATTTTAGCAGGTTCTCTGGCTACTTTTTTTTTTTTTTTTTTCCCTGGGAAAAGTATCAGGAGCCCTGCTTTTGCTGTTTGCCCTTTGCTCCAGTCTTGTTTTTGAGCTCTCTGGTCCTTGGTCCAGGGGTTCCTTGTTTTCATCCAGTGCTAAGCGTACCAGGCTTCATTCTGTGGTTACTCACAGAAAATCCAAAGCAAACTGAATTAACAAAGGGAATTTACCAGCTCACAAAACAGAAAGGTGCAGGAGGGGAGCTGGCTTCAGGTGCGGCTGGTTTTAGGACTTAACACAAGCAGGACCATTTCTCCATTTCTGTTCTGCTGTCTGCTGTGTTGGTACCATTCTCAGGCTCCTCTTGGTGGCCTCCACAAGCTCTCTGCTCTCCTCTCTTGGTGTGGGGCTGGAGACCACAAGTGTTCCTACAGCTCAAACTCTTCATTGGCCCCTACTTTCTAAAAATCCAAGATTCATTCTGATTGGACCAGCTTAGGTTCTATGCTTATTCCTGAGCCAATCACAGCGTCCAGAGAGGTAGGATGCATTGACTGGTTGGCATCTGAGGCAGGAGCTTCACCCAGATGCTCTCAGAGTGGGAAAGGAAGGCAGGTGCTGTCTCTAGAAGGAGGTGTGTTCTGAGGGGACAAACAAATATTCCTATGCTGACGTCTTCTCTCTGGAAAAGCAGAAGAGATGTATGACCTTTTGGAGGAGTCTGTGGGAGAGCAGCACTTTGGGTCTTTGAAGTGTGTGCTTAAAAGGGGACGGTGGAGGAGGTAAAGGTTGGCCTGACTGGCCTTTGCTTAGGGTTTCCGTTGCCAAGAAACAATAGTTCACAGCAGAAGAGACCATGTGGGTCAGATTCCTCCCAGTTTCTTCTTATTCGGGGATCACCTCTTCCACCTGTAAGGGCACCCCTCTGAACCCTGCTCTCAGGGGAGTCTTTGAAAGATCATTATTCCTGAGGTGTTCAAGGCTGAGCAGGCTGCTCTGTAGCTTCCATGGAGAGAGACACCTGACCGCAGCAGCAGCAGTGAAAACCCGTCAGCCAGGGGGAGGGAACGTCATTGCTGTGGTCCAGGCAGACTTCCCGCAAGTGAAGGAGATCACCTCATCAGAGCTGATGGCCTTCTGGGCCAAGTGAAATTGAGAAGCAGGGACTCTCCGTGAGAATCCAAATGGGGCCCGGAAGGCATCAGGACGAAGTCCCCACTGAACACACAGACCTCTACAGATCTCTTAGCGTCTTTCTCCTGCTTGAAGAAGGTGAACCTGAAGGAACCTACCATTTTCTTAGAACCACTGACTGTGATCGTTAAGGGCTTACAGATGTTGGACGTTGTCTTTATGCAGTGGGGAAACAGAGGTGTCGGGTAGGAGGACTCAGCCCCTCTGTTCACAAGTGTTCTGGCTGTCCCTCCGCTCCAGAGCCCAAGCAGCCGTCCTTGGAAGCTCTCCCCTGTGCTTCTGTCTTTTGGTCGCAGTTAGTGGCCATCTGAATGGTTAGTTCGTACCCTGTTGAAACTATGGGGGAGGCAGCGCTGTGAGGCTCAGAGGAGAGTGAAGGGAAAAGAGCAATATGGAAACAAAACCAAAATGAGTTCTGTTGTCGCAGGCAGCACAACTCTAAAGTAGTGGCTGGGTAACATTTTATGAAATCACTGTCACTTTTGAGAATCAAATGAAGGAGGTCAGAACCCATCTATTGACTGGAGAAGTATTACTTCCGAAGGAGGCACCCGAGAGGCCAGGTGCTTGCTACAAGGTGCTGATATGGCTCACAGGTGGTGTAGCTTCTCTGGACCTTGCTTCTCAGCTGGTCTAAGGGGTCACAGAGCACTCGTCTTACTACCTCAATTTTTACCAGCCGCCACCGTCTACCTAACTCACCAGCCCAGGCTCCCAATGACTTTCATCAGTTTCAAGAAATCAAAAGGTTGGCACCTCCCTGAAGAAGACACTGGAGGAGTGGAACGCCCTGGTCAGAGTAAGGGTGATTGAGGGGCTGTCCTTCCAGAATGCTGTGAGGATGGGTCAGTGAGTCTCTGCTTATAATCCAGCCAGGGGATTCCAGGGGTGGCCAGGGGGGAATGAGAAATACTCCAGAGTTTGAAAAGGAGGATGAGAGGGAGTCAGTGAGGAGAGGCTTGTGGGGCAGGACCAGAGCCAGGGAAGAAGGGTGGGGAGGCTGAGGAACCCTGGACAAGGGAAAAATGATCAGAGACCCAGAAATTGTGGAGGTGGCCACCAAACACATTAGGTAGGGAGAATCAATGGGGAACTTCTGTGCTTTAGTGGGACGCAGGTAGGCGTCAAGTATTGGCCTCTGGAGTACAGCAGGCCTCTGCCCATTGCTCAGCGCCTCTCACCCCCTTACCAAGCACGGCCCAGTGAGGTTTCCCAGCTCAGCGCCAAGGCAGCCTGTGCGGGTCCTCGAGGGGCGCAGAGCTCGCGGGCGCCGACAGGGGGCGCCGGCGAACTCCCCGCCCGAACCCACTGAGGGGTTCAGGCGGTGCGGCGTCGCCTCGGGGATGCTGGGCCGTCGCTGCCCGGCCCGCTCTGGCCGGTAGGGCTACACAAAACCTCGGTGGCCGTTGTGCGCACCAGCCGAGGTCCCACAGGCCGCCTGGAGCGCAGCGCTCTCGAGACGCACGGCTACGGAGGGCTGCGGACGCCTCGGGGCTTCCTGGTCTGGAAGGGGCTCGCGGGGCCTGGCGGCCACGATCCGGATCCCACCCTGCCGGGCACCGCGGAGGGCCCCAGGGCGGTGCCAGGACACGCGGCCCAGCTCCCCGGGCCAGGCGGGGCCGGCGGCTCGAGGGTTAAAAGGCGACTGCCACCCCCATTCTCTTGGGGAGAAAGTGCCTTTTCTCCAAGTCCATATGGCTACTTCCTTTCGACCTGCTCGGCCCTGCTCGCCTCTTTGTCCGAGCTGTCACTTATAAAGAATCACTTGACTTACAATAACAGGTTCAAAAGACGACAGAGTATAATCAGTTGATCCACGAAGAATTGAAATAAAGAACACCCCACTGCTCCAGCGATCATTCCCATAGAGATAGTGATATCATTGATGTGATTGCGATGCTAATTTCTATACAAGAAGAAAAAAAACCCTTGTATTTTGGAATTTGTTCAAAGAGAATTTCAGACACATCAGATTGGAAAATGCAGACTGAATTACTAAACTTTTGGGGAGAGGCAGGGGATTTTGTAAAACAACAACAACAACAAAACACCACTGCAGAGATTTGAGCAGACTTTATAAGACTCTCATAGAACTAACTTGTTGGGGGAAACCCCGATTCTCCGGGTCTCGCCAAGTCCTGGAGAGAGAGAGATGAGAGAGAGAGAGAGGGAGAGATCTAGGATGCGCTAGGTTCTCAGGGCAGAGTCCAAGGGTGCGGGCGGCGGTGACCAGGCCAGGTGCCCACCGACGGCGCGCCTGGGGAGCGGATCACCCGCAGCAAAGTGCCAAGGCCGGGTGCCCTAGGCAGCTGGGTCGCGCCTGTTGCCTGAGACCCCAGCCCCCGCTGCTGCCCCACCGCTCCTCCATGGCAAAGTTTTCTACACCTCACCTGCCCCACTGTTGGACCGGTTGTTTGCAACTGAGTGGCTCCTTCCATAGGAGGAGGGTGGCGATGGGGAGGCTGTGTTGTGCTTTTTCTGTATTTTTGCTTTTTATGTATTGTGGTGCACTGGTTTAAACCCTCCAGTCATCTTAGGGGAACTCACTTCCAGACAGGCTGAAACAAGTCTTACCTGAATCAATGTTTTAAGTATCCCTGTGGCTCGACGTTTTGAATAATCAATCTGACTCCATCATTCCTTAATCCTGCACAGCACAGGCCTCTTTCTCTCTCTTTCCCTCTCTTTCTCCTCTCTCTCCTCTCTCTCTCTTCCCTTTCTCTCCCTCCCTTCCTCCCTTCTTCCCTCTCTCCCCCTCCCTTTCTCCTTCTTTATTTGTCAACTCTTTCGGATCCTGTGTTTCTGCTATTAACATGCCCCAATGCCACATGCGAGTCTTTTCTTTAAAACAAGCTCCTCATTGGTGTGTCTGGATACTTCTTTTATTATTATTACTGAATCTTTTTTCCCCCATAATGACACCAGGATCATTATATAATCCCATAACAAAGAGGCTTTTGAGGCACCAGCTTTTGTCAACTCTAGGACAGAGAATCCATAATTGCATTATTCAGCTTTTTCCCCCTTCTTCCCCCCTCTTCCTTGCTTCACAGAAACCCAACCTCAAGCATCACTCACATCTCTACCTTGTTACCTCGCCTTATATTATTTACCAAAGCGTTTGCCTTGAGGACCAGCATTTGCAAAGTTGCCTTAAAAAAGTTATTTTGTTTGATAATTAAGTCCTGGAGCCCACCGCGTGATGATTATTCTGGACCCATAAGGCAAAGAACCTGCGTGACGTTTTTCTCGAAGTTTAATTACCGTATGCTAATTTCCTTGCCTACTACGTGATTAATTAAAATCATATTTTCATAATCATTTGGCACTAGTATTGTTTTAGAATTATCATGATCTCCTAAATAGTGTCTGTAAATAAAGTCGCCTCTAATGGCAGGCGCGGGAGGCGAGGCTGAGGACCTCTCCGTGTTTGTATCGCGGCGATTGGCAACATAACTGCCTTATTTACATTAAATACGCCACAAGGTTACAGCGCGGATCAACGTCATTTGATCGCTGATGACTCCCTTAAACGCCCGGGCTGTGACTGATTCTCCGCGTCCCGCTGTCCACCGAGATTCACCCGGGAGTTTTTTTTTTTTCCCCCCAGAAAAGAAACAGACTTTAAATAGTTTCAGGAGCAGGTAAGAATTACGCTTTTTCCTCTCCCCTTTTCTGTCTCCCTCTCCTCTCCCTTCGTGGCAATCTCTCTCTCCCTCTCGGCTGGATAAAAAATTCTTTAGTCAAAGGCAGGAATGCAAAGTAGTGACAAGCGAAGGGGCTGATATATGTTTCAGTAACGAGTCTGACAATCAGAATGTAGCTCTTGGAGAATAGATAGATTTTAATAAGTGTGTTTACATGAGCTCAAGGTCAGAAGCAAGCTGCGCTGTGTTAAATGGTTTCTTAGTTGCTAGACAGAGAGAAAAAATGGACGATCACACACCATTCTTTGTAGATTATTATATCAAGGGTTCAGTCTCTGGCTCATCAAAGCTAAATGCCGCAAGACCTATCTAGTTGCTGTGAATTATGCCAGGGCGACAATGGAGAGCGTTTTTAATGGTACAATGCATTTCACCTACCAGATAGGGGGAGGCCGAGCCGGGGATGGGGATGTCTGCTGGGGCTGGGTGATGAGTATCAATGAACGGGGCGATTCTGAAAAGAGGCAGACGAAAATCGAGCCCGCCCTGCCCCGGCTGGGCTGGGAACAGTTCGCAGGGCTCTGCCGAGTGGGCGAGCGAGGCGCGCAAGCAGGGCGCCCGTCCCCCCTCAGCCCCGGAAAATGATCAAGTCAATCATGTGGACATGTTTCATTATTCATTGAACACAATCTTTTACAACGCTCCGTTTACGTGCCCGAGTTTGCTCCCGACGCCCGCGTTTCAGTGCTTAAGGTAAGGAAAACAAAGGTGGGGGGGGGGTCTCCGGGCGCGGCGCGGTGGGGGCGGGGGGCAGGGGGGGCGCAGCGGGCGGGGGTGGCCCCGGCGTCCGGGAGGTGGCAAAGTGAGTTTGGACTCTTGGCGTGGCCCCCCCATCCCCTCCCCCTCCCCATCTCCGCGAGGCCTGCCGCCGGGTTTCTTCTCGCCCCATCGCGATTAAAAAATACGGTCTAATTAAATATCCGTGGCTGTGACGTTGGCGAGAGAAGCTGTCAGCGGGGGGGAAAAAAGAGGAAGAAACCGAGAAAGCGGCGGCGGCCGGGCATCGAATGGCGCTAGAGAACTTCGGCGGCGAGCGGGACCCGCGCCTGGGCCGCCGCCTCCCCCGCCCGCGGTCCCGGGACCGTTACTTTGAAAAGGAGTCGCCGGGCCTCGCGCCGGGCGAGCCAGCGGGACCCCGTGCCCGGCTCCGGGCCCAGCCCGCGCCCCCTACCCGCGAGCGGCCCGCGAGCCGCCCTCGGCCCCGGGAAACTTTCAAAAGGGTCTCGGGGGGTGGGGGGAGTCGTATGGAGACAGGGAGGCTGGGGCCGCGGAAACTTCTGCTTAAGTGACTTTCCCCATTTTCTCCTCTGCCTGAGAATCCGGCGCCCCTCGCTCCCTTTCTTCCTTCGCGGCTTGCTGCGGGATTCCGGCCCCGCCGCCTTGGGGGGAGAGAGGGTAATTTGTAATTTTTTTTTTTTAAATCAAAGTTAGCCGATGCTTACAGCGTGTCAAACTTGCGGGCGCCGAGGGCCGCTGAGACCTGCCATTTTGTATTTTCATTGGCCTCCTGTGCCCCGGGAGCCGGGCGAGGCCGAGGCCGGGGGCTCAGAAGGGCCGGGGTGCCAGGGTCCGAACCCGTGACCTCTGTAAAGGCCGTGGCGCCTGCCAGCGCAGGCGGCGCCCGCAGCACCTGCCCCAGACCAGCCCAGGCCTCGGGGCCAAGCCGGGGGCCAAAGATAAAAATGAAATAAATAAGTAACAGGTTATGGAGGGAACTGAGCCGGCCAGCCTCGGGCTGGAGAAATGAGGCCAATCAGAGTGAGGGAGTGCGGGCGTGGGGGCTTAGGAAGGCGGGGAGACGGAGGGTTGGGGGCGTCTGGAAAGAGTGCAATTTGGGGGAACGGAAGCCCCAGGCCAGATGTACGACGGGGGAAATGATCTTTGTTGATAAACCTTTCTGTCTGCTTCAAGATATTATTTTTTGAAGATGAAGAATTGAGGAAAACAGTCGTAGGTGGGACCGGGATGTATTTTAGGCCAAAAAAAAAGGGGGGGGGGAGCTTTTCTTTGATGATGAGTAGGAAAGTGTCCAGATCTCGACGCACCCATCTGTTGCAGTTTTGCAAATAATTTAAAATACAGATATCTCTATATAGATCTCTATATAGTATGTGAAGTGGAAGGTAGAAATGGAGGCGCCGGGAAGTTAGAAAAAAGAAAGAAAAGGGGATGCGGGGCAGAGAGAGATCTGTCCCCACATCTCTGTTCTGAGGAAGATCCTGCAGGGCTTTCTTTGGGGACAGGTGGAAAGTTGTCTCCCCCCAACCCCCACTCCTTTTCTCACTTCTGTATCGTGAACGTCCCTACTGTCCGCCTCTTGGCGAACGTGCATACAACCTCCGAGTTAGGTAGAGGGTAGGACGACCGTTTAGGGGTGGGCTGGGGACGGCAGGGGCCGGAGCAAAGAGTAGGGGGCCGAGGAGGGGCAGGGCGGGGTCCCAGCCCCGCGCGCGGGTCCCAGCCGCGGCTGGGTTTTGTTTGCCGGATATTGTTATGTCTAACGAGTGCCTCACAGGAGACGTGATTTGTCAGCCGCCTTCGTTTTCACTTTAGCAGAAAATACAGCGGCTGCGCGGAGTCCTGGCCTGCGGGTCCAGGCACCCAGTGTGTCCGCGGGCGCGGGTGGGCGCACGGGGGTGCGGGCGGGTGTGAGCGGGCGGCCGGCCGGCCGCGGGTAGGGGCAGGGGGACGGGCGGGGTGAGTGCGCGCGCGGTGCCGGCCTCGGCTGCTCCTGCGCCTTCTCCCGGCAGCCGCCGCCGCTGTGCAGTTTAGCAAAAATCCGACAGGGGCCGCGTTTGCTGAGCGCATCCGGCCGCCGGGCAGCCCGAGCGGACTGCGGGGCCCGGCTGGCCGGTGTAGACACGGAGAGGGGATTGAGGGGAGGGCAGGCGGGGAGGGGCGCGGGAGTCGAGCTGGCCCGAGTGTTCGCCACCCCGAGTGTCCGGTGTCCCCGGTGTCCCGGGCAGCCCCTGGAGCCCTGGCCTTGCGCCCCCGCCCCCAGCCAGGGCTTAGGTGAACTTGGGGTGGGGTGAGCGTGCGTGCGTGCGTGTGTGTGTATGGGGGGGAGGTTGGACTGGGAACGCACTGTTTTCTTAACCAGTTTGATATTAGCAACTGGATTTTTACTTTAAGACCGGCTTTGCTCACTGCTGGGGTGGGGAGGGGGCGATCTTTTCCCATCACTCACATCTTTGTTCATTGTTCACTGAGTGGAAGGCAGGCGACTTAAAGAGACGAAAGAGAGGAAAGGAGGGGGGAAAAGAAAGAGGAAAAAGAGGGGGAACAAGAAGAGGGAAGGAAGAGAGGCGCGGGGAGAGCGCCCCCGCCCCCGCCTGGGTCGGGTTGGCTGGTGAAACAGTAAACCCGCGCACGGAGGGTCGCCGGGAAAGTGGACATTACCGCTTTAATTAACTTCGAGATGCTCCGGCGGCGGGACCTGGCGTAGCCGTGACGCGCCCCCATAAATCTGCCCGGCCTGGGGCTGCTCCGAGAACTCGTACAGTAGCGGCGTCAGACCCGACGCGCGCCTCCCAGTCCGGAGCCCATTAGCATAATTGGATCTTTCTTTTTTTCTTCCTTTTTTTTTTTTTCCTCATTCTCCCTCCCTGAAACTTGTTTGAAAACCCAAGTGAAAACTGCGACGACCTGCACGCTCAAAAGCGAGTGCCAAGTAAGTGCCCTGCGGTGGCCTCGGCGCGCCGGAGGTTAGCGCGCAAAGCAGGCGAGCGAGGTGCCTGGGCGCCGCGCGCTGATGGGCGGTCCTCGGCGGAGGGCTGCTTGCTGGCGGGAGGACTGCAGCCGCGGGCTCCGGGGCTCCCGGCTGGCAGCTCGCACAACTTTTTTTTCTCTGTCTCCCGAGTTCTTGGGCCAGGTGAGGTGTTTGGGCCACGCGTGTACCTGTGGCGAGCCTCGGGAGGCGATCTTTGGGGCGCGGTGCAGTTGGGCATCTCAGGTTCGGGCGGGTAGTTGGTCCCCGCCGCCGTGGAGGGCAGAGCTGCGAGCGAGCGAGCGAGCGAGCCGGGTCGGCTGCTTGTCGCGCAGCGCCGCGAATGCAGCTCGTCGCCAAATGCCTCCCCCATTATTCTAAGGTTTGTGTCTCTGGCTGTGTGTGTGTTTGTGTTTGTGTGCGTGTGTGTGATCAGCTGTGCTTTAAAAAGAAAGAAAAGCAGGCACAACTAGAGCAGGAAGGGCTTCTCCCTTAGGTCCCCCTCCACATTTCTCCAGCATCATTTATTTCTAGTGCTCGATGGAGAGAGTGCAGGGTTTCTCTGCTAAAGACAGGGTCACCGAGAGATTGACAATTCTGTTGGAAATGCCATAAATTCTATAGCCAAAATAGCCATATTCTATAGCTGCATTCATAAAATACCAGCCCTTGCAGGTCCAGGGAAATGATTTTATCGTATCTCAAATTTTTTTAAAAAATACAGAATAATGTATTATTATTATTATTTACAGTGTTCAGAACCTGGGGGAAAAGTCGATTTTCTTGGGAGAAAACTGTAACCCTAGTTCCTGTTTGTTAGGGAACTTGCTGGGGACAGGGCCCACCACCCTGACTGGAAGGGGCAGGGGACTCAGCTTTGGCCTGGGGAGTCGCAGGGGGGCAGCAGGCAGCCCTCTGGCCTCTGCTCAGGGAGAGCCTAGGGCTTCTGGCTGAAGGCTGCTTTAGTTATGATGTCATTCTGATAGCAGAGTGCAAATGTCTCCTGATTCCACCATTAACCGCCTGGCTGATTTGCTTGGTAATGATAGCACTGACGTCCAGCGCTTTGACAAATGCAGGCCCGCAGAGCCCTAGGAATTAACTTTTCCCCCCACTGAGGAGGGAGCGACCTGCCAGAAGTCTTATACTACTGGGCCCCTGCCTTTGAACTTTGTAGTGCTTCAGTCCAGACACTAACATGGATGACGGGCCCCTGGACTGAGGGACCCCTGTCTTCCCAAAGTTTGGAAAACTTTTAGAAAGCTTCAATTTACAGAATACCCTTAAGCTGGTAAAACCTGAAGCCAGTTGTGACCAGGCAGAGACATTTGGATCTGACGGATGGATGGGACCCTGGGTCTCTCTGGGGCCATTGCATGGAAGAAGGGATTGTGACATCTGCTTCCTACCTTCAGTCCTTTAACTGTGACTTTATGTTAATATCACTGCAAGTAAACCGAATTTAGTGTGGATTTTTAAATAGTGTACGATGATTTAAGATTTCTTTTGATTTACTGTTCAAATGAAATTTGCATAAATGTGATGAAAATGAACTTAACATCTGGGCATATGAAAAAAGGTTAGTACCTCATATGTCATCTGCAGAGAAAGTCTCTAAAATGCTTTCACCCTAAACTGGGTTCGGGGAAACAGTTCCTGGAGACATAAATGGTAATTACGGAAAACCTGGAGAAAGCGCTTTCAATACATTTGCATTCTCTTGGACCACTGCTCTGAAAACCCATCTTATTCTGTGCCTGGAGTGCTTAACTTCTGAGCAGGCTTGAGATCCTCACAACTCAGCAAGTTAACTGCTCTCTGGGGCTGTCTTCACGGAAGACTTTGGGCAGGATGGGGAATGGCAGTCATGCTGCTCTGGTCCAGGCCGGAGGCCAATAACCCCCATTATGGGAAAGGACAGGGAGGTGGCCAGGATGCGCAGCTCTGCTAACCACAGATGCCCATTAGGTGCTGAAGGCAGTGCTGAGATATGGAATCACTGCCTGCTGAGCCCCAAAAAGCTGACGGGTTAGGTTGTCTACTCTGCCTTAGGTAACCGAAGAAATTTCAATCAGATCAGACCTATAAAATCCACAAGCCCATTTAAATGAACTCCGAACTCCATCTCACTTTTTGAGCAAGACAGGCTTATCTCTGGCATAAGGAAATCAGAGTTAAACAGCTTTCCCCAAACGTGGTTGTCTTTTGCTCAAAAGTTGGCTGTGAATGGCACAGGTGTTTTTAAAGTGCCTTGAATGGAGGGGGAAAAAAGACAGCAATGATGCTCATGAGAATATAGATGAACTTATTTTTTTTTTGGAAGAGGATCATAAAAGAAGAAAGCAAATAGATTTATTTTTCCAGTTTGAATGAGGACAATTATAGCTTTTTAACGTCTTTGGATTTAGTGTTTTTAATAAGCCTTTTAAGTAAGCTGAAATATCAGCTTGCATTTTGTTCTCAGCATTATTTAAAGTGAGACTTGACGCAAGTTTAAAAACAGAAGTGAGCTTTTTGCAGGTCAACTTTTGTCCGTGCTGAGAACAGAAGTCCCCCACAACCCCTCTGCCAGGACCTAGAGCAGGTGAGGGTGCTCAGCTCAGCTCTGCTGAGACAGATTTGGGCTGGAAGGATGCTGGTTGTCAGGTGGCCTGATGCCATGTCCCAGGCTGTGAAGGCTGGATTTTGGAGTCTCAAATCAAGATGCCAGTTCACTGACATGGGAGAGACTCACCTCTGCTAGTAGGGCTTGTGAGCTGAGGAGCTTTCTTGGTGAAACCATGCCTGCCGTGTACATCGACATATCCCCTCCAGGACGTGTCCCCTCCAGGATGTGCCATGGCAGGACAGCAGAGAGACTTGGCGGGGAGGGTGGGGGGCAGAAGGAGCAATCGCAGGGCAAGGTGGGGGTGGAAGGTCTGACTGATGGGGCTCACTCTGTGTCTCACCTGGTTGTGTGGTACCCGGTTGGGAGTTGTTGGACCTTTTGTCAAGGAGAGGGTTGATTTCCAAGGTCTGGACTGTGTGGGCCACCTTTGGTGGCATTGAATGTCCTTAGAGAGGGAGAGCCAAGCTAAGCTAGGAAATCACGTGTGCAGTCATACCAAGCTAAGCCAGGGAGTGGCCCACCAGCATCTAGGTTGTGGTGAAGCTGGTGTGTGTGTGTGAGTGTGAGTATATGGCACTTGTGCATGTGAGTGTATGTGTGTGCATGTGCTGGGGAGGGTGATCCTGCTAAGAAGCACCTGTTACGAGATGATTTCCTGTTCACCCACAGTTGCACCACCCAGGGTAGGTTTGTGAGTTTGTAAGTGCATGTGCACAGTGGAGGGGTCAGGGCTAAAATAGCTGAAGGAATCACAAAGTGTGTGTGGGTGGGGGGGACACATAGCTGCTCAGAAGATGGATCCAACAGAATGCAGACCACCTTTCCTAAATTTTATATATATATGTGTGTGTGTATGTGTGTGTGTATATATATATTATATATGTGTAATCCTCCCCCCACTGCCGTTTGAAGGCAGGTGTGGATGGAAGCCTCCTCAGGAAGTTGGGCCACCCAGCAAGCCACCTGGCTTGGGCACCAGCAGTGCCTGGGGTGGGAGTGGGGACTTCTTGTCCAGTTTGTGCCACCGGCAGGCTTCTGTTGACCGTCTGCCACGGGGGCTTCACTGTGCAGAGATCAGAGGTGGTTTTAGGCCAGCTCTGTTGGCTACTTGAAGATGCTGCCCCTACAACGTTCACTTTTAAAAAAAAAGCACTGTAGGTCTTTGGTTTCTCTTACATTGGGGTTTTGTCTACTACAGAGGGCATTGAGCCCTGGGCTTTTCACAGCCCCTGGGTGTGCTGGAGGCAGGGTTATCTGCCCTGGGAGACAAGATTCAGGTGAGGCCTTTGGTGGAACTTGCCAGACTAGGCTGGACATTGTTTCTCTAGGCCAACTCGGTTCCTCAGCTGTGACACTGGGCATGTCTGTCCTGTGTGTTATAATGATGTTTAGCAGCGTCCCAGACCTCTACCTGCTAGATGCCGGTAGCACCCCTGCGGCATGACAATCAAACATGCCTCTAGACATTTCCCTCCATCTCCTGGAAGGAAATCCGGCTTATTCCCCACATTCCATGTGCCAGGCCTTGCCCCAGCGTCTCAAGGGGCACAGGGAGGTCTGGCCCCTGGAGAGTGCACAGGCTGGTGGGGAGACAGACGTACCCCCAGTGCCCTGAGACACCAGGGCCTGCACCCAGTGAGAGCAGACCGATGGGGTCTGAGAAGTGCGGGGAGGACTTCCATAGTGGAGGAATACCTGGGGGAAGGGTGTCTGGAGAGGAGGTGTGGTGCTCAAGGCTGACTGGTGTTATGTCAGTTACACCCTGACAATGGCCCCGCCAGTGAGAGCTGTGTTTCTGGGCTCCCTGACTGTGACATGCAAAGCAAGAAGTAGCAAGCAACAGCTCTTAGGCTCTGAGTTGAGGCTGGGCATCCTGCTGGCAGGATGATGACTATGGTTTATTTTTGTGCACTTACTATGTGGCAGGCATGGGTTCCAAGTGTTCGACTCGTAATCCTTACAACCCCTCTATGAGCAGGTCTTACATTTGTCCCAAATTTCAGGCAGGGAACCTCAGCTCTGAGAGAGGAGGGCGGAGGGTCCAGGATTAGAACCTACCCAGTCTGCCTCTGGAATTGTCACGCTCAATGCTCCTCGTGCTGCCGAGCACCTCCCGTGACCCACAGCCAGCTGCCCTTCCTGGGGGCACACTCACGGCGAGGCCCCTGAGATTCCATCCTTGACCCAAGAAGTTCATCCACAGCCTCCTGATACCAGGTAGAGAAGGCCCAGGGCAGCCAGAGCAAGCTCTCTTTGAGGGACATGGGCCTCAAGGTGGGTAGTGGCAGGAAGGCCATCTAAATGCTTCCGAGGCATTAAGAGATGACAGAAGGAAGATCGGTTTGTAAGGTCCTTCTTCTCCACCTACCTATTCTTACTCTGTAGCTTTACAATGAGGAAATAAATTGCCATTTTGACACAGGAAAAATGATCACCGTAGGCTTGAGCTGACATTAACCTGCAAGTTTTTTATCAAGGCATTACAGCCTTGATTATCTGAGCTGTGTTTAGCTGGACTTTGATTATTCAGGTGGGCTTGTCTCTTGCCTGTCTCCCTGGCTGCTGGTTCTTCAGCCTGGAGGCTGGTCAGCCAGCTCCCCACGGCTTCATTCCATACCTCCCCCTCTCCATCCATTTGGGACCATCAGCCCCCTTCACGATTTTTTAGCCTTTTGTGGTTTTGTTATCAAATACACACTCACAAGTACACGTAAACAGAATGAAGTAGCCCTACATAGGTTGTAAAAGCCAACCTGTAAACTCCCTAAAATTGAGATTAATCATAGATATGCCGGTGCCGCCTTCATTATATGGATGCAGACATCCCTTGGCGCAGTTTCTCCAGCGGGCACACTGAGGGGTGCGACAACTTGTTGCAGCCACCAGCTCTAGCCAGGCAGAGCCAGGACTGGAAGCCAGCCTCACTGGCCTCGGAGCTCACACTGCTGACTCTGCCCGCACACCCACCCTCCCCACCCCACCGCCTCCCCATGCAGTGCTCAGAGAGGACTGGGAACACAATCATCCCTTCCTGTCCTATTAACTCGCACTTCACATGGAAGTTAAAAATGTAAACCAGAACTTGCTACTTGGAGGACATATGCATTATTGTAAATTTGTTTTCAAGAGGGAGAAAATATTTGGAAACGGTATCAGCTAAACTGTATCAACTATGGAGAAGCAAGCAGATCACAGACCACGTAAGATATTATATATGGAATTCAATCTCTTGGAATAGCTTGATTGTTTAATTTTATCTTTTGAAATATCTGGAAACACTTGTTCCTTATTGGCTAGAGAAAAAAGTGACACAAACAGTTTTTTGTTCTTTTAAAAAAATTTAAAATTCTCTGCTGAAATCTGTTAAAGTCAAGTCAGGCAAAGCCTTCCAAATTATTACCGAAAGGCTGTCATTTCTATGAAGCCCTACTGAAGGGGGTGGGGAATCTTGTCGAAATTACAGCTAAAGTGCTTTAATTATTTTGCTCCCTGGACCAGGGCTCCCAGTCTGGGGGTTGTAATCTGTTGATGCCGAGTGGCTATTTCATCAGCCTTAAATCTGCACCCGAGCAGAGAGCATCTCACTGATGAAACATGGCTGGTTCTGGCAATTAAACTCAGGGCAGGATTCCTGCAGCATCTGAGAAACTTTACTCACAAACGTTTCCACCCGAAAGAGGGTCAGCGCTGGTGGGTGGCAATCCTGCTCCAATAGCCCAAGAAGAGTTCAAAAGGTGGAAAAGTGCAGTGTGGGAATGTGGGGAGGGAGAAAAGCGGCCACATGCCGACTTGAAAGGATTTAATCTGCGCAGCCGAAACCTCCCCGATGGTGGAGGGCCGCCTCCGCGCTGGTCCGTGCGGCCACAGGGTCTCCCCCAGTCCTCCCGGCCACCCTGGACTCGAGCTCTGAGCCATCGGAAGCCCAGCCCTACCAGGAGCTGTTGTGGATTTTGGATGCACCATTTCTTAAGCAGAACACCAGACACCCTGTCTGCAATTCTTTTCTAAGATCATTGATTTGACAACTTAATATCTATTTTCTGTGTGTTTTTTGTTTTGTTTTGTTTGATTCCTTTCCCCCCTCTCCACCCCCCATTTCCTCCTTTTCAGCTGTCGCACCCTTTGCCCAAGAATTCTGAAAGTATGCTGAAAAAGCTTTTGTTGAAGTTTGGTGGTGGGGGGCCATCGGAATTTCAGTCCCGTTTGAAATTCTCATCTAGCATATTTTGGAAGCAGAAGAAATACAGACAAGATGACATGAGCATTTGCATCATCTAAAAATGTATTGATTAAGGCTGTAAGGTGGCAATTTCCCCTTTACTAACTGCTGCCACCCCAAGGAAGACACAGTGGCTTTCTAAGTGCGTGACAAATGATGGGCTCATCTAGGATCTGGTCATCTGATTGGCATTTCCCGTGACAGTGCTTCTGTGATGCAAGGAGTGGTGATATGCCTGTCGTGTGTGTGTGTGTGTGTGTGTGTGTGTGTGTGTGTGTGTGTGTGTGTGTGTGGCGGGGGGGTGGAATGTTCATGCTGTGCCTGTTGGCATGTTTATTCTTTAGCGATGGCTGTCTGGTGAGGTCAAGTCATATATTGCAGATATTAGAGTACGTACCATTTTCAAAGCCTCCCTGAAGAACTGGCTGCATTTTGACATCCTGCCCTTTTATCTCAGTCATACCAGCAACTTGATCCTCACATTTTCCCTCCTGTCTCTAAAGGTTGACAGGAGCTCGATCCATATGAGATGGTTTTTTTTTTTTTTTTTTTTTTCCAGGCACTGCCGGCTCTGCCTGACTTAGGAGCCTGGCTGCTCAGGTGAAAAACACCAGGCCCATGTGTGGATCTTGGGGACTACGGGGGTCTGCTGTTCAGAAGAACTTTTTTCTCCCTTTGCATGCTAATATTGCTCAGATAAAAATCGTGTAATTTTTGTGTGTGATCTCCAAATACCACCTTCAATAAAATAATTTGCTCATTGATCTGAAGAAGGAGTGGTTTCCAGCTGCTTCATTCCTCGGGACAGACTTTCGAATTAGAATCTGTCTCTGACTCACTTCTGCTAGAGGCTGGCCTCCTGTGGAGGCTGTTGTGAAGGGGCTGGGCGGCCTGGGGAGGCTGGGGATGGAGCGCTTGTTTCTCTAGGAGTCAGGGCTGAGCAGAATTCCATGCAAAATTCTAATATGATAATTTGTACTTAAATGTGTAGATATATGTGCTTGTCCGTCTCCTTCTCAAAGGCAGGGGAATTGAATCGTTGCTGCCCTGGGGAGCCAGGGCCCCTCCTTTCATTAATCGCTAGCATCAGCCAACTGTTAACCCTTAGATTAACACAAGGAAACTTTGTGAACCTTTCTACTCACTGTATCTTTGCTCCAGAACGAGTGTCTGAGGGGGAATTCTCGGTGTGCATTTTATTTGCTAATTAAATTTTTTTTGCAGCAGTTACATAGTGCATGCTTTGCTTGATATGTCAATATCTATAGTTAGTTTTTTTGCATTATTTAATTTTCAGGGGTGTTTCTTCCCTCATTCCATGATTAAGATGCTTATTTCATTGAGCTGGAAACATCAAGTTTGTAAATGAGAAAGAGCTAGAAGCATTTTTTTGGGTTTTGTTTTTAGGCAGCCTAACACAGTGATAAAGAGCTCAGGACCAGTCGGTTGGGACCAGGCTCGACACCCAGCTCCACCACTTACAAGCTGTTTGCGAGCAGGGCATTTCTGTCTTTAAGCCTCAGTTTTCTTATCAGTGGAATTGGAATAATTTTTCCTCCCTAAATTAGTCATCAGGATTAAAAGAGAAAATGATTAATTAGTGAGTCCAGAGACTAGCTATTCAACAAATGGCCAACTAGTATTATTACTGGTTCTATATATTTTGTTAAATATTTTAGGAATGAAAAACCCCACCAAGAACTATAGCCATCACTCATTTGCAGAGCCTAGTGAAGTGTCATTCCTCCTTTGTTTTCCTGGCTGGTCTTTGGAGTTATTTACCTGGGGATCAATAACTATCAGCTGATTGATTTCCTATATGTTTCAGAAGATGCATTTTAAAGGGTCAGCTGAGTTCATGGAAGGATACAGGGTGGGGGTAGGTTTGAGTCTTCACTAAACAAACATTCTCATTGCAATCCATCAAATGTTAGCGCTCTGTTTCCAGGCCACACACACCCACACCACACGCGCCCCACACTGGTTGTGGGAATCTTGATGGGAACATTATGGGCCCTGCTTTTTATCTTTGCCCTGGATCGAAGCCAGAGGCTCCCAGGAGGCACTGCCGTCATTCACTCATTCAATCTATCTTTGAAAAAAATACGTATTAAATGTATGCTGTGTCCTAGGCAGATTGGTGGTATCAACGGGAGTAGAATCTCTTTGGGGCTGTTATATCAAGACAAAAGCTCAAGTGAAGATAGTGAGGATGATTTTCTGGGTTCCAGGTTCCAGATTTAACACACACACATAAACACACACACACACACACATACACACATGTATGTACATCAGATGCTCACCTAATTTGCATACTTGCATATGCTCACACACTGATTTCAAGGGAGACAAATGCTTGAGCATGAAGTAAAAAATTAATGAGTTGAATTTGTGGCCATTGCATTCAAGATGAGTCACCCGAGAGAGAGGTGGGGGGAGTCAAACGTAACTCCTTTACTTTTTCCTACTGGGGAAAGGGTGGAATTCTGGGGTGGCTTTTTCTCACTGGAGGGAGTCCCAACTCTATGACAAAAAGCACATGCCAGCCATCCTTGGAGAGTACCCTAGTGATGTCATATTGAGAAACAGGATCCCATCTTCCTACAGGAAATTTAAAGCCAAGATCAGGTCCTGTAAATAAACCTCTAGTATTTATTGAGTGCTTATTACATAGGTGGCTTTGGGCTTTAAAATGCAAGATATCATTTTATTTAATCCTTAGAACATGCTGTGCCTTTTGATGGAGAAAAGGAGGCACATGGACATGGTGTGACTTGCTCAAGGTCACAGCTGGTAGGTGGGATAGCTGGGCTCCCTCTGCGTGGACTTGTGCCTGGGACAGGTGGGCTGAAGTGCCCCTTGGACTTCTGAGCCCCTTGGCTTCTGAGCCTCACAAACCATGTCGCTTCTTCAGGCCGAGTTGTGTGCGATGGAGCAGCTGCTTTCCTGTCGCACTCCTCTCGTCACACCACTTTGGGCAGCGTCGCCATGCTCTGCACTTCCTTCGCTCAGATTTGTCCATCCTGCAGGTATTCACTGTGCTGGGTGTGAGGGGACACAGCAGTGGACCCCACATCCATGGTTCCTGCTGCCCTAGAGAGAGTCACAAGAGAGGCATGATACTTATCATTTCCACTGTGACCATGAAGACTCTGAAGGAAGGGGACAGAGGGCTGTGGGGAAGCCCCCTCTTCAAGAGGTGATCAGTGATGTTCTTGTAGGACTAAAGGTGAGCAGGAGCCAATTAAATAAAGGGGAGGGAAAATTTCTAGGCAGCGGAAATAGCATGTGCAAAGGCCCTGTGGTTAGAAGGATCTTGATGGTTTGAGGAGAAGAAAGAAGGCTAGGGTGGCTGGAGCTGGACGTGCACTGCTCCCCAAAGAACAGTGCAGTCTTCTTTCTTTGTATGGGGAAGGAGACATCTTCCAGCTGGGACTGCTCCCTCAGTCGGCTGTGAGCACAGCCCACTGAGGGGCACTTCTGTTGGAGGGTATCCACTGGCTGCTTGTGACCTTCTCTGCCATCCAAAATCAGTATCTTTTTTCCAAGTGGCCCTTCCTCCCTGCCCTCCATCTGTTCTTCTTCCTATATAATTCATTCATTCTACAAATATCCACTGAACATCCACTTTGCACCAGGCATGTAGAGAAGTTAGTTAGAAAGTTAGGCAAAAATGATAAAGCTCGCTTATATTCTAGGTCCTGTTGAGATTCACACATGTGTCTGTGATGCCTGGCTCCCCTCTGCCCCTGCCCCCGCCCCCGCCCCAACTCTAGGGGGTGTCCCCTGACTACACCAACCTGTTACTTGGTTTGGTTAGACTGGCTTATACTTCCTGCAGCCTCAGAGGAGGGAGGCTGTAAAGTTTGAATTTTGCATCAGCATCTCAAAGTTCTTTCTTTCCTAGACATGGCCACTGTGGGTACACACTTCTCTCTGTCCCTTCCAAGTGTGTGTCCTTGTCAGGCAGTGTGCAAAGTGCTGGGGTGATGAGGGACAATGCCACCATGGGGCCTCTGCCTCCCCTGGGCGGCCTCTGCCTCCCCGGGGACACCTTGAATTTGTACTTGATTCAGATGTCTTGGGATCTGGAGAAAGTTCTCACCTCCCAGCTCTTTCTGGGGGTCATGAACCCCTTCCCCTTCCAGGAAAGGGACAGCGTGGCGGGAAAACTAGGTACTTGTTTATGTCACCTGTAAGTCCAAATAGGACTTTCTGATGTAGAACTTGAAAGTACACATTTACATGCCTGGCCCTTTTGATTTATTGCTTACATGATTACAGTAGTAACTTTTACATTTAATTTAGTTTAATTTTCTAGTGCAAGATGAAGTATGTCCTGGCTCTTTGGATGCTGAACTTTTTTTTCCTCATCATTTGGTTTTAAATGGTTAAGTAAATTTCATTAAATAACAGTAAACATTCCGAATCATCCTGCATAGATGTCGTATTTCACATCATTGTAACTTCGATGTAAAATATTAAAATGTAAATGACTCAAAAGAAAAATTATGGAAACAAATGCATGACTTTTATTACACTTCCAGAAAAGTTGCTTAAATATTCCCCTTCCTTAGCAAAAATCTGTGATGAATTAAGAGGAAAAAAAATTTAAGGGCACTATAAAAAATAATTATTTAGAATAAAGGAACTGACCTTGGTAAGCGGTATTCCCCCTTTTCATCTGTTCAACTCTGTGAAGATATGTTGGCTATTGTCCACTCACCAGCTGGATTATTATAAAGTAAGCTATATCTGCATGAACATAATCATTTTAATTTCTAAGCTTTAGTTGGAATATTTTAGCTATGTATGTAAATATAGATCTAAATTTATATATACATTTTATGAAATTTGAACCAACAGTCCTCTCTTTGCCTCTTAAGAAATATTTCAGCCCATAGTAAAAATTGTCTGGGAAGCATTTGGTGTTTTATTTTGGTCTCTGTCATGACTTTCCATGTGATTGTTCTATATTCATCTTGAAAAGTGACACAAGATTTCTTTTCCATAATAAATAGCAAATAATGTAACAATAACAAATGAGAACGCTAATGAAAAAATTATATTTTTCTCCAACTAATAGAAGAGTGCCGACAATAGGTAGAATAAAATAAAATCAATATTTTGACATTGGTCTATTATATCTGGCTCATTAATTTGGAGAAAACTTCTGTCTTCAATCCTAAGTCACAAAGTGCCAACAAATAGTAGTTTTAATGCCTACTTTCATTCCAGTGCATTTAATGCCTTGCAAGTTATTTTTGGAGGAAGATAGATTTTTGATTCTGCAGATGTATAGCGATGGCATTGTGTAGGTTTTTGTCTTAGGGAACAATGAAAAAGTTTTGCCATGTAATTGGCATTCAAGAGATGGTTCATTGCAAATTCCAGTTCAGCAACATCCTATATGGTTTTTCATATAAATGAAAATATGTGTGCATATCTGTGCATGAATGTACATATTGTACATATATATGTGTATATGCATGTAAATATATATCATTGTCCTGTTTTATTTTCCACATGCACACACACTCTTAAGGGCCATGCTCAATTCATGTTCATTAATTTCACCCAAAGTTTCACTTAGCTTCCTCTTCTTTTAGAAGACTAGAGTTTCTGATTTCCGAGTACCGATTGTCAGTTGATTAAGGTCAATGCTAGTACTTTTTCAGGCTCCTATTGACTGGGACCACGTGATATAAGTGATTGATCCGCCTTAGACACAGGATTGCTAATTTTCCATTGTCGCAGTCCTTTCTACCTAGCGCATTCTTCATCACCCCGTGTTCTTCAGACAGTATGTAAGAAGGCGCCATCTCCCCGCCCCCCCCCCCAGGTCCTGTGCTGTTACATTAATGCAGAATTACATCTCTCACTTGTGCAAAAAAGTATTTGTCTCACTGCTGCCTGTCCTCCTTTGTTTTCCAGAGATCACAAAAGCCAGGGATTTAGAATAGCAGATAATAACATACAGTGCATATTATTGATGCTGCTTTAATTGTCTTATTGACAACTCACTTGAACTTGGAGAAGCATGCTAATATTTATCATCCTGTGAACTCATGTGCATTTTCTTGACTAGAGCCGTAATTACAGAAGAATTTTCAAAACTCAGATGTCTGCCCACAACTGCCTCACCTCCCCTCTGTTTGGACAAAGGCTTCCAGACTGCTGCATCACGGGGGAGCTCTCTTTACTCTTTGCCCCTTAAGCTTTGGTGTCCTCTGTAGGCGTCTCCCTCCAGGGGTGGTCTGGCTAACTAACACCTTGACCAGCACCTGGCCCAGGAAAGGAGGCAGAGATAGGACCCACCTGAGTGGCTGTAAAGAGGGCCGTGCCCGTCTGGCCTTGGGGCTGCCCGGAGGTTTATGTTTTTTGAAGAGACAGTTGTTTCTTTCCTTTTGGGAAATGCCAATAGAGAATATTAGAAAGATTTAGAACAGGCTGGCGCTGGAATTGAGGCCACCGTGCTGGCTAGGAGGCAAAAATCCGTTCGAGGAAGATTTTGACAAGTTGGAGATGACGGGTGGGGCCCCCATGGTCTAACCTGGGACCTTGAGGTCGGATATCCTGCCCTGCTCCCCCTCATCCGCCAGGCTTCCGCCCCACTGGCCCTCTCTTGGTTCCTTGGGCTCGCCAGGCCTGATCCCATGTGAGGCCATTGGCAGGGCTGTAT
The DNA here is from genome assembly GCF_036321535.1 of Camelus dromedarius. Taxonomy (NCBI): domain Eukaryota; kingdom Metazoa; phylum Chordata; class Mammalia; order Artiodactyla; family Camelidae; genus Camelus; species Camelus dromedarius. The sequence continues at coordinate 60,974,693 of NC_087444.1, forward strand.
CCTCTGCCTGGAACCCTCTCGGCTGGCCCCTTCACTGGCCTCTTCTCTTACAACTCAGGTCTCACCAAAGGCCACCTCTTCAGAGAGGCTTTTCCTGGACTTCCTCTTCCTCTGCCCTACCCTGGTCCCCTCCCAGCTCATTGTCCCGTTTTCTTTTCTTTCTTTAATATTTAATCTTCTCCATTTCATCTTAAATTTTTTTTTTTTAATGGAGGTACTGGGGATTGAACCCAGGATCTCATGCATGCTAAGCATGTGCTCTTCCACTGAGCTATACCTCTCCCCCACCTTTTATCTTCTTCACAGGATTTTTCTTTATTGATTTCATTGACGGCTAGTACAAGTTCTGTTCGCATCCTTCCACTAGAACCAGACTCCCTGAGGCCAGGGCCCCTGAGGTCTCCTGATGACTGCTTCCAACACCTAGAACAGTGGCTTCTGATGGCAGCCAATTAATACATATTTTTTGCCAGAATGCTACTTTCCTAAAGAAAACTATGTATTTGGGAGTTTATCCTTGACCTTTGAGAACAATGTCATGTCATCCCATGACGTGCCCTTTGTTCCTTGTTAGAGATGGAGGCTGCAGCTGCGACTTCCTGCTAATGACCAAGAGGTTGCTGTGATCAGGACTCAGAAGGCTGGGTGTCGCTAGATGGAAAATGTGTTAGTGTTATTGCCAAGTCTCTCCCCTCTGGGGGGCGCTGCTCAGTCGAGGGTGTCTTCTGGCCTGTGTCGTGGCCTCGGAGGCCTCTTCTCTCAAGCCATTCCCCCTGCCTGTGCCACCTCGTCCGAGGCTGGCCACGCATCTCCGCCACAGCGGCCTCTCCCTTGACATCAGTACGTTGGGCACGGAGAGTTCCCGTCGGGGTCTCTGTCGCTGCTGAGAGCCAGCTGCGTGGGGCCCTGATTAACACGGACGGAGTCGTTAGCGGCTCTGCGTTCTCGTCTTTGGCAGCACTTGATGGGGGTCCCTGGGCAGAGGAGCCGTGGGGCCTGGAGGAGATGCCGTCTTGACTCCCTGATTGGTGAGGCGCTCATCTGACTGATGAGTGAGGTGGAGCCACCCCACTGGCTTCAACAAGACACTCGAATCACAGAGCGTGATTGCAGAAGGGGAGAGAGGACTTTAAACCTATGTCACATCCTGTTGCCCAAGTGACTGCCATCTTGGGGTGCTTTGTGCTGCCCATGCAACTTGCAGAATCTCCTTTCTGAAAGGGTGGGAGATGCGCATCTCCCTCCTTCCCACGAGTCAACAGCAACTGAGAAATCCCCCCCAAAATAAGAGGTGGGGATGAATCTGGGAACGACTTTCCCACAGGTCTCCATTTTCACCTGACTGTCCCACAGAATTCTTCATGGTATAAAATTTCTCCCTTTGACTCATGTTATTTGTTTACTCTGTGCTGAATAGAAATATTTTCTTCCCATGCACATCTTTTCTTCGCTACTGGACTGCAAGTTCCCTGAGGACAGGATTTTCCTATTCTTCTCTTAGAGTGTCGGTGCTTTGCCAGCCACTAACTCTCCCCTGCCCCACAGGGTGTCTGGCACCTGCGGGAGGGGTTGGGGATGGGAGAGGGAAGTAGTGAAACCTTAATAAAGAATTAGGAGCATGAAGTCTTTTGGAATGATTTAGAATGATTTCCCAGTGAATGATTTTATATACCTCTTGGACTAAAAACTATTTGCTATCTAGTTGGTTGGTTTTTGTTTCTTTTTCAATTCAGTGATTTAAAAAGTCTGCTAATTATTTTTTAAAAATAAAGATGTAAGACTCTACAAGGGAGGATTGAAATCACTATTACTCAAAGCTAAAACTTTTTGGGGAGTGAAGCTCTTACTGTGAATGGGTTCCGTGATCAGGTGAAATAGGAAATCCCTTGGTGTTGTGCTTCGTGGTGATGACCTGCTGTTATTTGCCTTTGATTAAGGAGGGGCGTCCTGCCTCCCGGCAGAGGGCTAGGTGGAACCTGGCATGGACGTACTCATGTCTGCCTCCCAGCCTCTCTTCCCCAAGGTCTCCCAGTCTCCAGCTTCCTGTTCAGCTGCTGTGTTTTAGCTCTTTGATTGTGTGCATGCAAATAAAATATGTATGCATGGGCACCACTCTGTGCTCTCATGGCAGCCCATATACAATTCAGAGTCAAATGCAGGATGGAGGCACAAATCTGGGTCTGTTAGTCACTTAGGCAACTTATGACCCCAGCTGGATCTGTTTCCCTATCTGTAAAATGAGAAAGGTGCTTGCAAACTTTGGTAGACAAAAGAATGGTTTGGGAGATTTGTTCAGATTTCCTGTTCTTGGGCCCCACCCCTGAGGGTCCGGTTCTGTAGATGACACATTGTTGTCCGTGGACCCCAGCTGGTCCAGGTGGCCCTTTCCAGTTTTGCTGCAATAGTTTGTGAAATGAACTCGGAGAAGTGGTGAAGCATTAGCAAACCTTGTTTATTGCCTACTTGGTTTTCTCCAGATTGTCCTGAGAAACATTTTGGCAACATTTTGCAAAATAAGAGAGTGTTCCTGGCCACCGTCACAGAAGTAATTCCAGATGCTTATCCTCCTGAGAACCTCTCACTTTGCAGGGCAGGTGATGGCATCAGAAAGCTCCACTCTGGGCAATAGAAGCCCCCCAAATCCTTTATTTGACATCAACCCACTGAGACTTTTTTTCTGATGCCCCACACATCAAAACTGTGCAAAAATGACCAAGCCTATTCACTCAAGAGCCACATGTAGTGTGGTGGCTGAATCTTTGTGTGTGAATTCAAACCAGATCAGAAACAGTAGAAGATGACAAGGGAGTTACCACAATTGATCATCAGGCTCATTTGTGATTTTAGGACTGTGCAGCCTCAAACAAAACAAAACAAACAACAACAACAACAAAACGCAAACCCTACAAAGCTTGGATGGCTGATAAATCTTCCCATTTCTCTATGGTGAAACTGGGGAGATGCTCTTGAAAGGTCTAGCTGCAGTGAGCCTGGAAAGAGACTTCTAACCTTTCATCATATAAACTGCTAATTCCACATGAGTTAGAAATACTCCTCGTAACTCCCTAATTGAGCAAGTGGGACAAGATGTTATTAATACTGCTCCAGGTGCATTTGACTTTTGACCTTGGCCAGCGGTGGTTCTGAGAAGCCATTATTTCTGATGCCTGTTAGATTTCACCCTTTAACAAGGAAGCCCCTGCTGTAAACGGATGTCTAGTCCTTTTGTCTTTTTAGCACTCCTCTCCAGAAGTTTGGTGACATTAAGCAGGAAGGGACAAATCATCACCGCGCGCCGATTTCATATCAAATAAAAGAACTCAATTTGCTGCCAAATGTGGGTTTAACCTCTCCCAGATCTTTGGTCGTGCATAATTAATGTATCGTTCAGCATTTGACTTTTGTGCTTTTCACACAGATTTGATCTTAAAGGATGCTCTGGGTCCTGCGCTCACAGAAGCACATTCAGCTTACTTCATGGGTTTTGCCTTTGGGGTTGGGGGATGCCCTTGCCTGAATTTTCCCAAAGAAAATGTGCCGTATGGATCAAATACCCTCTCCCTTTAAGTCTTCAACAAACACTGACTCAGTGCCTAGCACCGTGCCCCCAAATGGTTGGAAGTGAATGTTGTGTTCCAGCCACCAATGCTAATCCCAACGCTAGAGATGGGGTTGGGGGCGGGAAAAAGGGGAAGGAGGCTGTCTGTATTGCTCCACTGTGGCATGCTTTACGGGTCACTTCGCATGTGTTTTCTCGCTGAATCTTCAGCCGTCCTGTGAGGTAGGGTCATTGTCTGATTTTTCCAAACAAGGAACCTGGGGCTCAGAGTGCAGGTGACTTACCAAAACCCACACTCAGAGCAAGTGGCTGCATCCTGGTGGATATACCCACCCTGTCCCTGCCCACGGAATCTCTCTTTCCCGCTGTGCTGTTTATTTCATGACAGTGATTGCTCAGATTCGGTCAAAGGGGCAGAGCGGGCGCTGCTGGGTGCCCTGGAGAACAGCCCTAGCTGCCCTCTGCCTCCTTAGAGAGTGGAGGGAGAAGGCCGGGTAGAGGCTAGGTGGAGGCCAGGTGAACAGTTCACAAAGCCACCAGTCTGCAGTGCCTTTTCCTGGGGAAGCAGCCAGCAGAGTGATCACGCAAAACCTTCTTTATGCCCACTGTGGGGAGCGTTTCGGGGGACATCCTTTAAGCGGCTTCCTCTCCGGGCAAAGACAAGCGCTTTCTGAATCTGCCCTCTTGCCAAGCAGACGAGATGTAAGAACATGTTTTCTATTGATTTTTAAAAGCAATTCAGGACCCAACTGGTAATAATAGGTGTGACCTGTGCCGTTTTCCAGGCAGTCACAAGCAGCTTGGAGCCTTGTTGTGCGACTCTGATGTTTGGGATGTGCATTCTTTGAAGATTACTTCTAAAGCAAGGCGTCCAAATCCTTAATTCACGATTCTGTCTATTCCTGTGGTGTTTACATTCCACCATGGCAGAAGATCACTGTGAAAAAGGAAGATGAAAATGCACTTTTAAAAAGGGCTTTCTTGCGCAGGCTTCCTTCAAAGACCCTACCCCTGTCCCCTCTCGGTGATGCTGAGGTCTGTGTTTCATCTGCAGAGAACATATACATTAGTGGTGATTTAAAGGTTTGTCACATTATTGTGACACATTCAGGCTGAGCTCTTGGGGCACTGAGCCGCGAGGAGCTGGTGCGATCTCGGGGTGTTCGGGCATGTCTCTCTGGCATCTGTCTCTGAAGAGCTTTCCTATATTTTGTTAAGGAGCGTTGTCTGCCCTTTGCTGGAAGTCGGTTCTGCAAGGGTCTTGGGAAAGTGGCTGGTGGAGCTGATTGATTTGGCCAGAGAACAGAGCAGGGCTTTGCCTGTTCTGGGCAGTAAGAGAGGAGTACTGCTTCTGCTTAGAGAAGTCTTCGAGCTTTGGAGTCTGAGAGTGAGAGCAATGCGTGACACAGGGCCAGTTAAGGCCACTTGATTCCCTGGACACTGAAACGACGACGTTTTCTCTCTTCTCTACACCCTTCCCCGAGCTTTTCAAAAAGGCACTAGAACATATAGTAAACGGAAGGACAGAGTTAGTTTTGATTTTTTCAACCATGAATGTTTTGATGCCCTGATTTTTTTTGTAGGTAGTGGGGCAGGTATCAAGTGTCAAATACTTAAAAGCACGGCTTAATTTTTGTTGTTGTTGTCTCTGCATTTCAGCGGGAGTCTTCAAGGCACATGTGATCTGTCCATCATGTCACCCAGGGCTTTAGTTCATGGCCTCCCTTGATGAGCATTAAGGGTCTATCCATCCCCTGATTTTCTCCCAAGTCAGCAATACCTTGTCGGTGGGGAGCCTGGGCTGCCTGATCACGGGGTCCTCTCTGGGGAACCTTGGGTGTCAGGGATTAGGGGTGGGCATAATTCTATATATCGGCATGGCTGGAGGCCAACCAGAAAATATTTCTGATGCAGTTTAAATCACCCAGGATTTTTTTTTTTCGTTAACTGGACAATTATGAAATGATGGTTCATGGTAGAACTCAAGACAAGCCCTCACAGACACACAGACGTAGAAGACAAGCAGAAAACAAGACAGACGCACAGGCAAAGAAAACAAACTTACGGTTACCAGTGAGGGGAAGGGGCTGGGAGGGGATAAACTGGGAATTCGAGATTTGCAGATACCAACTACTATATATAAAATACATTAACAGCAAGTTTCTACTGTATAGCACAGTGACCTATAGTCAATATCTTGTAGTAACCGAGAATGAAAAAATATGAAAATGAATATAGGTATGTATATGTATGACTGGAACATTGTGCTGTACACCAGAAATTGATGTAACATTGTAAAATGGCTATACTTCAATAAAAAAAATTTAAAAAAAGAGGCTCTCAAATCCCATATGGTTATGGTGGGTGCAAATGGTCTTAGAGAAAGGTTCAGGCTTTCTGCACACTGACTCTTCCTATAATGTTGAGAAAGCAGCATGTGCGCAGGAACACGCAGGTGTCTGATGTACGGTCCCCATGGCCCTTTAAAGAAGTCTCCTTAACATTTGCTGGTTGTTCAAGGGATGGTTTGGCCTTGAGATAAAGAACGATCGTTAGATTCTTCCACCTTTAAAAACACCCTAAGGAATACTCCTTGAAATTTCTGGTGGCCATGGCTGGCTTTGGCCATGGACCACACCGCCAGTCTCCCCGGGCCCTGGGTGCGCAGAGGCAGCTAAGGAAGGGGCTCTGGGATGCGGAAGAGGCCGGGGTGTGTGTGCAGGGGCCAGGAGGCTTTGCCCCTTCTGTCTCTTTCACATCAACAGCCTTCTTCAGGGCCGCGGAAATTGATGTTGGGACGTATTCATGTGTTTTCTTGATGAAATAAGCTTGAGAGGCACGTGCCTCTCTTTTCTTTGCAAAGACATGACCCATGAGGTCTGTGACATCTGTAACTGGAAGCCTCAACAATCGAACGTAAAGGTACCTAGAAAATGGGAGCCTTTGCCCGGATAATGGCATGGCTAAGGCATGGAGGTGGGATGGAGACTGAGATGGGTAGATTTTTGGTCAGCTCCCTGATAAATTAGCTTAGTAGTTTCCAAAGTTGTGCGTTTTTTTTTTTTTTTAATTATACCTGCATAGGCTCAGTAGAAGAGAAAGATTCTTACCTATGGGAATATTTAGAGCATATCTAATTATTTTAAAAAGTTGCTGTGATTCTCATGAAAGTAACTGAATTTTAACTTCATTGATTTTGTAGTTCTTTAAAGAAGGTGGAGAGTATTTTGAGATGATGGTGATGATGATGATCAATAGAGAGCCGGAGAGATTTGGCATCCGTTCCAGAAGCCGCTCCCACAGTGCTCATTCCAGTTGGGACTTTTGCCCCGGAGGCAAATCCTCGCCCCTCGGGGGCCCTCATTTCATCAGCCTCGTAACCGCAGGGAGTCCCTCCTCGTCAAATGTGGAGAGGGATCCTAGCTGGTGTTTCCAGAGGGCAGTGTGAATGATAAATACTGTTAATATTCAGAAGCAAGAATTGATTTAAAAAATGTGCCTTTGATTCACTAATCTCTGACATTGAGACATTTTTTGAAGTCTGTTGCTATAATTAGAATTCTATAAGCCATTTTATGTCTCTATCAAAATTTTAAGAGACATAGAAAATTTAAGGTTTTTTTGGGCTTATCATTCATCATATCAACGCAAATCATTTTGCAGTTTGGGCTTCAGTGTAGGGCAGTATTTTGGGCCCAGGGACTCGATCTGTCACTGAGGCTGAATCGACAGCAGCCAGTCCCCTGCCCTCACGCCACACGGCAGAGCTGGGATTCTAAAAATTGCTCCTAGAATTGTGTTTCTGCCTTGTTTTGATTTGCTCTTTGCGGCTGAAGTGGGGGGGCTGGATGAACCAGCGAGAGGTGAACGTGTCGTTCAGAGCCTGTGACTTCCCTGCCTGTTGGCTGTGCTTGTGTGTCGGGGCAGGGCACGGGGCTAGAGGGAAGGGCCCGGGAGGCTCGGTTTCTGGGGACATTGGGGTAGCACGACAGCCTCAGCCGGGCTCAGGTGAGTCACGGCTGCGCTTCGAGATGGGTAATTGGTGGCATGTGTTCCGGGAGCCATGCGAGAGCCCTTCCTTAGTCACAGGGAAGGAGAACACGTATTGCAAATAAAAGCCGCATCAGATTAGTGAGTCAGAAAAGACGCTAATCCCAACCCGATGCTTAATTTCTACGTTTTTCCTTCCTAAAGCAGAAGCTGTTCCTGTTCTTTTTTTTTTTTTTTCAAATCAGTTTGCAAAAGGACTGATATAACCACAATTGGAAAGGGGGTGGGGGGGCCGTGTCACCATTGCACTATGATGATTAGCATGAAGATGAGTTGCACTTTAGCTGGGCTGAAACTTGTTCGTAACAGAATGTTAAATACTTAGTGAAAAGAAAGATTATGTCTATCTAGTTACACCATTCCTTGATATATGCTCCATGTCAGAGTGCCATTGTCTCCTGGGTAAAGACGGAGAGTTCAAATACCCACTATCTCTCCCCTGGTGCTCCAACTGCTCCGCTTTGAAGTTTTTATAATCCATCTGTCATCTTCTAGCAAGGAGGGCACATGTTCTGTACCACTCAATTACAGAATTCTCCTTTGCCAGCTCCAGTGAGACAGGAAAGAATGTTATGGGTGGTTGAGAGAAACTGTCAGATATACTAAATTCCTAGGATTCATATGGACGGTGTTATTCCAGGGTAGGAACACAGCCCGCCTATTGTTCAAGTGCATTAGGGATACATTTGGCGTTGGGGTAGAGATCCTTTGATTTCTTTTTTTTTTTTTTTCTCTTCTCTTCCGGAGCGTTGTCTTAAATTTGATTGTTCGTGTTTGGGGAAAAAAAAAAAGATCACTCAACCCTCCTCTGGAATGTGGACCTTCAAATGCGGATTGAAAATGTGACATTTGTTTTAGCTAACAAGGAGTCAGTGACCCAACTGTGCAGAAATTTGCGAAGTATCGGAATGCTTTTGTTTTTGTGGTTTCACTTTAGTGAAATAGGATTTTACTTGGGCTTGATAGAAGATGGTGACTGGATGCAGCCTGATCTCCATAGAAATAATTTTCATCATCGTGCAAACTGAAAGCCTGAGCATTAAACGCTCTGCCATCTGGTGAGAGCGGAGAAAAGTTAGCCCTGGATGGAAAAGTCTTTAAAATGGGTTATTTTATTTAAAGACAGTCTACCTTGGAGGGGTTAGTGTTGCTGGATAGCATGTTAACTTCTCACTCATTGAGTCACGGGTGGTTAAATTCGTTGTCTTATGTGAAATGAGTTTGATGATCTCAGCTTAGCCTCTAGTGGGTATTAATTCACATTATGAAATATCCCGGAATAATTTAGCACCGTGTGGCACAATTTGCATTTTTACTCAAGATAGGGGCAATGATAGTGTCTGTGGATATATTCTTTTTTTTTTTTTTCTTTTCATTCAAAAGAAGACAGCTCTTCTTTGTGGCTTTCAGGGTGATTGTGGGGTTACTATTATTAATTTGTTGGGAGCATATGGCTTAAGAGCCTGAGAATAAGACATTCTAGCCTGGCACTAAAACCTCACAAGAGATATTTGCCGGGACATAATGACAGTGGAGATGGACTAGGATCTCATGACCCTGCCCAGAGTTGGCATATCCTCCACGCACATGCATCTCCACACAGGAGGACACACAGGAGCCTGAGGACACGAATTAGGGTGGATGCATCTAGCTTGGAGGACTCCACGTGTCCCACAACGTGTAAAAGGATTCTTCCCCCTTTACAAAACAGGAAGGTTTTCCAGAAATGCAAGACACTATTACAATAATTAATTTAGTGAAACTTCTTAAATCTGATCTTCTGTTCAAACTAATAATGGGAGGATGGGGTAGCTCGATGTCGTTAATTGAAATCTGGAGACAAAAAAATGTCTTTCTGCAACTTCAATACAGCAGTCTGGAACTGTCGGGTCAGGCTGTGAACCAATTTTCTTCTCATTACTTTTGATTTTGGAGTCAATACAAATTTCATCAGTGATTGTAGGGTGCAGATCCTCGTCTGCATGGACCCTGTCACGGGAAAATATGTGCACTCGGCTTCAAGATTTACGGAAAAGCAGTGCTGGCGAGTCAGGAGAGGGAGGAAGGGAAATGCTCCTTCACGGGGCCGCCTTGCTCGGGGTGATTGGCGGGAGAGAGACGCGGGGCTGGGGAGAGGGCGGGGGGAGGGGTGCCCGGGGTCTCTCCGGGAGCCTCTGCAGGCCGGCCAGCTGGTCGCGGCCCCTGCTCGCCTGTTTCTCTCTTGGGCAAACTGCTCCTTTGCTTCCAGACCTGTGTCTTTAGCCCAAGTTTCTCCTTCTCCCACGTCTCCATTTACATATGTGGCGAGAGTATTCCCGCAGCACACGGAACTGAAGGCCCCACAGAAAGTTAATTGCAGGGAAGAGGAAAAGGGAGTCTCAACTTTGCAGGAGTTAGTGAGATTTTGAAAGCATCCCGGGCAAAGGAGTCTTTTGTGTGGAAATGGAGATCCAGGATGTCTCTTGCGATCCCTCATTTTTCCTGCATCCAATTTGCATCTTTGCAAGTCATAGGATCAGCCCATCTATCATTAGGTATTGGCTTAATTGGACATTTTTTACGAGCCCGGTTTGCTATTTATGTTAAAAGCAATTCGCAGAAATGCCCTTTCTTCATGATTCGGTATTGGCAATAGCGACGTATGTTTAATCACATTTTCCATGAGTAATTATCTAATTCACATGATTACCAATATAAAACAGGAAAATAGAAGAGGGGCTTAACTCAGTCCTGCTTGGGCGGTGACACAGACATGCAGAGACCCGGGCGAGGGCGAATGTTCGCTGGCTCTGGTTTTCCTCTGTGATATCGTGGAGATTTTTATTAGCAACAGGAGCTCTCTGAAGCTGGGCATGTGTGAGAGAGAGAGGCTATTTGGAATTCTGTTATAATGCGGTTTGAGGTTCACTCTGTCTGCTTGGGTTCTTAACGTTTGGGGCTGTCCTTTTTGAAGATTTCCGGGAGACGGAGGTCACATTTTTTATTCATGTTGAAAAATATTCATTTATCAGTATTGGTGCCACTGTAAACAAGTGATAAAGTGACAACATTTACAACAGTAAAACTGACAGCATTTACTTTAATTTTCTGTCATTTTGGTAATTATATCAATCAAGACCCAAAACTAAAATGATATTTTAGCATGCAGTAAGAAATGAGGAATTCAGATCTTAAAAGACCATTACAATTAGCTTTGAAATGTTCGCCATTTTACCATAATTGTTTCATATAGCTTATATGTCTTCATTTACAGCCGAATATTCTGTTGATCTTTTATAAACAAAGTAGCACCCATCTGCTCCTTGAGACACTCCTGGCGCCTATTCATTGCAAAAATAATACATGTCCTAATGACTTCCACATATTTTGAAATCTCCCTTTTGAAATTGGTCTTGGCAGATTATTTGCAGGTACTTGAGTTGCATCTGTTTGCAATTTTGCAAATGCGGAAGACTTTAATGTTGAGCGCTGCAAGAGGGCTATTTTAATCCTCAGATAACATTGGCTGTCATCAAAAGCCACATTTATCTTTTCGAAGGTGGGGCAAATGTTTAATGTTAAAAGACAGTAAAAGGTCAAGGCCAAGGCTGAGGTCTGAATATTTTCCTTTTATTCGCCATGCCTTCTGCGGGCTCTCCCTTGCATTTCTTTTCATTTAAGTTTTAGCTTCATACCCATTGCCAAGAGGATGTTTTGCTGATAAAATGAAAGATCAGGAAGAGAGTAAATCTGAAATAATTGTGAACTCCGGGCTCTTGGGCTCATTACCACCATGTGGCTAGCAGCTGACCAGCTTTAGGTTGACTGTGTTTAGAATGAAGAACTAAACAGCGTGGTGCTGGAGAAAACCCCGGGCCGTGATGCCGTGGCTGGCCTGCCTCCCAGGAGATGCGGGCACTCCTCGGAGGGGAGGTGGTCACTGTAGGGGCCAGTTTATGGTCATCTAGCTGATGCTGCTCCCGGGAAGACCCACCTGCCACCTGCACTCAGGGAGTCAAGCTGGGGCTTGTGTCTCCTTTGTTCAAGCTCTGGAGCCCAGAAAACGGAAGTTAGGTGAATGATATTTTCAGAATGCTGTCTTTGACCTGGTCGAGGCGGAGCGTGTGGAGCGAGGGATCTTCTCACTGGTGTTATCAGACCCTCTCAGAGCTGAGGTGGCCACCAGGGCCACTTCTGCTGCCGTGTGGCCCGGATCTCCTGCTCTCCTTCCCCGTCTTCTCTCCAGTCCCCACGCTGTAGGGGTGCCATGTGAGAGTAACCCAAGGTGTTGGCTCTCCCTCTGGTCACCATTTTGGCCATGAATGTCCCCTCAGGGAACGAGGAGCTAGGCCATTTTGGCAGGTTGAATAGAAGTCGTCGGCCATGGAAACATCAGTGGCTGCAAATGGGATGACCCCTTCGGGGACAGCCACACAACCTGCAAACCCAGCTCACATCCAAGCCACTTCCAGTGACTCTGGTGACCGAAGGGCTTTAAAACCAAAATCTGCTCCATCCTCCTAATCTGAAAGAAGAGCCAGCTTGGCGGACAAGGTCTTGAGGCTGACCTTCCAAGGAGGGGCGAGGCGGGGAGTGCTCCTCACGCTGTTTCTGCACGCTGTTTCTGGGGCTCTTTCTGGCAACTTACGTTTAACACACAGTGGAAAATACCTTTGGGGCAGAAAGGGAAAGTATAGTAGATGTGTTATTTACAGAGTTATTTAGCACTGCTCCTCATAAGCTGGGGTCTTGGTCATCTCAACAGATCAGCACATTCAATAGAAGCATGGTTTACAAATGTAGATTTCTGTGTTACTGGGTTCTTTAGTACATAAGTCTCATATATTACACTTATTATTATTACATTGGAATAAGCACACCATTAAAAATACTACAGGTTTCTGGTCATTTGTTTAAAGACAAGCAGATCACCCGAAACCTCAGATATTTCTGAGGGTAAATCTGAGAGAACCTTGTAGCCACTCAGGATCTCCTTTTTAATTTGATTTAATTTTTTGCAGGGTGGTGGTGGCGGTGATTTTGCATGGAACAGGAACAGGCATCGGATGTCTGCTTTTTCTGCGTCATTTATATTCTGATGCTTTCACATGTGGGTGATTACACTTTAAAGAGAAAAGACCTCACACTCTTCTGAGGATCAAAAATTTCAAGTTGCAGAAGTGATACATTGGGGAGCAGGGCTGTAGTTCTTCCCTTACAGAAAAAAAAAAAAAAAATGCCGCAGCAGGGTTCCAGGGCAGGGGTCCAAGTGAGGTCCTGGACGTGGGGACGTGTTAGGGACGCAGATTCTCAGGCCCACCTCAGACCCATGGCACCAGAAACTCTGTGCAGGGGGCCCAGCGGTGTGTTTTAATAAACCCTCCAGGAGATTCGGATGTAGCTAATGTCTGAGAACCACTGCCTTAGGGCACGTAACATGGGCGTGGCTTTTCCAAGACTCAGGTGTATCCCCTCTGCACCCCACACCCCTGTGTATACTCTGGAACCTTCCTCATCTCCTAAGCCACCGCCAGCCTTTTGAGCCAATAAGCTGTGCCATTTGGCTGTGTTGTTTGGTTAAAATAAAAGGACAGATGAGTGGTCATTAGTGACTTTCCCCCTTTGCCTCTTGGAGTTGACTTGCTGGGGTTTCTTTCTAAAGTTTACCACTCGATCATTAGGATGTCGAAAATATAGAGGTGACGCCAATGTCTTACTTATATTTATTTCAAACATGAGTTCTGGAGCGTTCCATCCATCTGTACTGCAACAGGTCAGTCACATGTCTGCTCTTGGACCTTCCCGTCCTGCCTTGTGTGGGGCCATGGGTGTCTCCCTGTCCAGGGTGGGAGCATCAGCATGGCTGTTCACGCACAGGAAATACCCACATTTCATGGAGTCACTCAGTGGTCTGTTTGGATTTTGCTGGCTAGGGTAAGAGGATTCTGTGTCCCATTGCAGAGCTTCTGCTGGCATTTTTTGTGTGTGTTGGGGGGTGGGCACAAAAAATCACAATTGTATGATCACCATGAGGTGCCAGGAGGAGAGGCTGGTGGCCAAGGCCAGACTCGTTGTCTTGAGGGCGTTGGCTTTTCTCAAACAGCTTATTACCTGGTCATGAGATAAACTCCCGGTGCCGAGTTTAGGATGGAATCAGGATGAAGTTCATTGGCGACTCACAGTGTTGCTACTGAGGGTCCTTCTCTAGGTTGGAAACTGACAGAGCGAGGGTTCTGGTGAGGAAATCACATCCCAGGCACCAGCTGTGGCCACCATACTGAAGGTGGGGTCCCTGGTGAGGGAGCCTCGGGCCCCCAGAGGAGGAGACGGGGGACCGGTGGCCATGCCCTGCGTGCCTGAAACCAGTCCTGCTACCCCGGACAGAAGGGAGACCAAGACTGGGTGCCCTGACCCTCCCGTTTACCCCAGTCTAGGCCTCTCCAAATGTGGCTCGCACCCCATGAGACAGTTTTAGCTGATACGTAGATTTACAGTTTTAACAGTTGGGTATTTTAAGATCTACTAGAAAAATATAACTAGCACACATCCTAACTGTGATTTCACAGATGTTATTGCTTAAGATGAGGCTAATTTTTTTTTAAAAGTGAGTTGATTTAAAGTTAATTTAAAGAAGAGTATTAGGTAAATAACAGTCCAGGTGGCACGAGATGTGGCGGGGACTGTGAAGGTGCCTTGTGGCTGACCGAGGTGTGGGAGCAAAGGCAGCGGGTGCTCAGGGACCCTCCTTGGCCATCCCCGGCGCACGTTTTGTTGATATGAGTCCCACCCACCCCTCGTGTTTCACGTTGCTTGTGGGTGCACTTCTGCGTCTTGTTGGCAATGCAATTACTGGCACTGTGGGAGGTCTGCAGGTTCAAAGCTAGCGGTGAGAAATCTAGTTCACCCCGTTTAGAAACGTGGGTTTGGTTGAGGTGGCGACGATGGTGTTTCATCCAAGAAAAGCCGCACCCTCCCCTGGAAGATGAGTAAGGACTGAGCTCAGTGCCCCTCCCTCAGCAGAGAGACCCCAGAGGAGCGGGCTGAGCCTGGTGCTTCCATCCCTCCCACCGTGGCCACCCAGGACATGGGTCCTTGAGGTCCAGAGGGAAAGAGGCAGGCACTGAACCATCCCACTGAATGTTCCAGATGGATCAAGAGGACAGAAACTCGTGTGCTGAGTAACTCTGGGCTGACATGCAGTCCAAGTGTAGGGATTTTGTTGACTCAGGGGCCACAGGAACGTCCTTCCTAGTGCCGTGCCACGGGCTGGGTTTGCTCTTAGTGTTTCAGGGCTGTGGGTTGGGGAGGACTGTGAGAATGAGCAGCCAGGCACCCCAGGGCCCCCACGCTGCCCCGGGAGGGAGGGATCGGCAGTGGTCACAGGCTCGGAAAAGCAATGTGGCCAGAGGCTGGACATCTCCCTGTGGCACTGGGTGGCTGGTGAAAATGGAGGTGCAGTGAGGTCACTTCCCTGCAGCGGTGGGGATGCGGTGCGGAGCGGGGCACCCTGTGGGGAGGCGGCTGTCCGACTCTGCTGTGCTCACAGGCAGCCTCCTTCTCTGCAGCCAGATAGCTGGCGGGGGTTGGTTGATTGAGTATGAGACTCTGGTGACGTGTGGTTTCTGCCCTCACGGAGTTTACTATGCAGATGAAGAGGCAAGAACCACCCCGGGGAAATGACCTGTCCAAGGCTAGTGTGCCAGGGCCGCCCATCAGGTGTGGAGAAGATAGACGACCCCACGGAGTGGACAGGGGTGAGGGCAGGCGTCCCCCCAAAATTGGCCCACAAACAGGCAGGGCGGGGTGCAGGACACGGGCCCTGAGGAGGAGGTGGGGAGGAGGGATGGGAACGTGTGCATTTCCTTTGTGGCACACAGCAAAGGCTCAAAACGTATTTGTTAAAGTGAACTGAATCGAACCAGAGCCTGGCCAGGTATGTGAGTAAGAGCTGGCCGCCAGTATAGTTATTTCTTGGGGCCCTGCCCCATGTCAGCATCTGGAACGCGGGACCGTGACACAGCCCGTGACTGCCCCTGGCCTCACCCGCACTCCCAGGCTGTCCCCGGTGGAGTCACAGCCGGGCCCTCGGGGACTCCCGGAGACTCCTGCTCCTTTATTAACTCGGTGTCGGAGGAGTTGCCCGAGCTGAGGAAGGAGGGGAATTAAAAATAATGGGGTGTGTGTGTATCTGTGAAAGTGAAGATATAAAGGTAAATGCTACCATGAACCAGGGTGTTATTCTCAGCCCAGTGATTCCAGTATTCTGTACGTTGAGGTCTTTTCTGAATCACTGCCCCACTCAGTCCCATGTCAGAAATTTATTTGCGCTAATCAAATTTTCAGCTACTCATTCTGTTGCAAGAAGTCTCCTATAGCCAAATGTGTGTGTGTGTGTGTTTTCATGTATTTGTGGATTAAAATCAGCCCCTGCCTTTCCATTGTTGTCTGTCTCTAACTAAATTAAAAGCTTTTCCCTGAATCTTTACTGAGGCAACTTTCTAGTAAGAAAGTCCCAGACTGAGCTAGGCTGAAATTTAAACACACACACACACACACACAGACACTTCAGACTCACTCTGGAAAACTGCAAGAGAAAATAAAAATACTCAACAATCCAGAAACACAGGAAAGAAACTTTCAGTTTTTTTTTTTACTTCCAAGTTTGGCAGCCTGGTGAACTTGAAAGGTTAGCTATTAATAAGCATAATCAGATCTTTCTTTCTGTCCATATTTAATTCAAATGAGACAGCTCTGTGTTGACTTCTAATACAGGAAGGCCACCCACCATGGTGGCGCTCCCAGCCAATGAAGCCGGCTGGCGAAAGCTTTCTTAAATGGTGCTAATCAGTCCAGGGAGGCCTGCCCTCTATCCCCATCAGCATTCTATAATTCAGATGTGCTGATAACCTGAAATTGAATGTGTCAGGATGCAGACATGTGAAGAGAAGAGGGAACTCCAGGCTGGAGGAGCCGGTGGCTGGGAGACAATGCCCGGGGGACGGGGTTTCACACCCTCCTCCTATCCTCCCCAGCCCCCATCCCTAGATTGTGTGTGTGTGTGTGCGTGTGTGTGCGTGTGTTATTGTTCAGAGCCAGGGACAAAATGGAAGATTTCAAGTTCTGAAATATTTATAGGGAAGCTTTGGATTTTGTATATGTTAAATGCATCAACAGACATTTTGGCTGCTAAGGGGTGAATGGTAATTTGCGATTAATTTTTTTTTTTTTCGAGCCACAGCTATTTTAAAACATTTCTCCCACTCTCTCGTGTATGAGACAGACAGACACACACACCCACCCCAGTCTGGTGAGCACGTCTCACAGGAAAGTTTAACAAAGGAGTCGCTATTGTCACTGTCCCAGCCGGCTGCAGTGCAGCTGAGGGTCAGTTGCTATTTCTATTTTAAACCTTGATTTTTGCAAAGTTTGTCTTTTGACTGTTCTCATTCTAATCAGGCTTAGTTAGGGGATCCGCTCCAAGCTCCACACCAGGCTGTGAGGACAGAGAAAGATAAACCGGGGGGATTAAACAAAAAGTTCTGCTCTGTCAATAGGCATGTGTGTGTGTGTGTGTGTGTGTGTGTGTGAGAGAGAGAGAGAGAGAGAGAGAGAGAGAGACAGACAGAGGCAGAGTCATTGGCCAGCAGTCATTAAACAGCCATTCCCTTAATTTCAAAGAAAGTGCAGTTTATCACAGAGCTGTGTTTGGCTTCGCACTTGGCTTATTGGCTGTGCGTTCAGGGGGCTACCTCTGTAGCTTCCCCCTCGTGCCCAAGAATGTGTGTCCCTTGGAGACAGGGCACAGGCTGCTCCAGCCCTGCAGTTCATCCAGCCCCTCGGTCCAGCCCCGACACTCCCCAAATGCCCTGGTGCCAGCCACCGCCAGCCTTCTCTGCTGCCAGGATCCTATTCCTCTCTGACTTTGCTTGTTGACTTCTTGATCAACTTAGATGCCATCTTGTCTCTGCAGCGGCCCCCCCCCCCCCCCCGCCAACTCCGGGTCCTCTTCCAGCCCACATCCTGCAGATTAGGATGAAGTTTTCCCTTCCTGGTTCTCCCTTTGTGATGGCACCTGGCGTTCTCCCCTGGTTTGGAGACATCTGCCCAAAGCCTGTCTCTCCTACCATGTGGCGACCCGCTGGGGGCTGATTCGGAGTTGGGGCACCTTTGTATACCTCCGGCTTCCCTGGCACAGAGTTGGGCAGATGCCATTATGGGCAGGAAGAGGCTGAAATGTTTCTTGAGGACTTTTGAGATCCCTAGTTAGGGCTTGCCGTGTCCCGAGGAAGGGGAAGAAGGAGAGATGAGGCAGACTCGGGGTGGGCAAAAGGAGTGAAGATATACAAGTTACTTTTTTCACCTTGAACCGACCTGGGGTCACCTCGTCGCCTCCCCCATAGTCCAGGTCTGCTCTGCCATTCAGGTGGGCACTGCTTTCCTGGAAGCCCAGAGATTTTCTTCCTCAGAGGCTGCCCTTTCAAAGGGTGAAGAAAAGGTCCCGAGGTGCAGCTCCTCACCTCCATCCTCATCACTGTCAGACTGATTGGCACCACATGGCATGCCATCCAGGAGGACCATGAACACTTCCCTGAGGTTTGGACCCAGTGGGGGCTTCCCCAGGGGAACACTTGGCATGTGTTTAATTATTCATCGGTGTTCTCGTCTGTATCTCCCTGCTCCCTGATTGTTTTGTCTTTCCCTAAAAATATTTATTTGAAATTCTGTGATCAAAGACTGAAAAAACAAAATAAAGCAGGATATTAAAATGAAAATTTTTTTAAGGAGGTTGGAATGTCAAGATCATTTTTATTAGAAAAGTTTACAAGATGAAGCCACGAATTATTTACGTAACTTCACATATCAAGCATGAATACTCCCCACTGTGCTTCTGGTGAGCGATATTGGCTGGCAGAACCTAGGTTTAAAATACCTTCTACTTAAGACAGGACAAATTCATTTTAATTAAAATGAACGGATTTTTCTTGATCGTATTTTAACACACACGTACACACTCACACACATCTGTGCTCAGAATTGATAAAGAAAGAACTCTGGTTAAATAATCCACTTTTGTCTGACAACGGAATCCGTTATAGAGGTGCAAATATGCAGAAAGCTATTTGGAAATGCATCCTAGTAGTTGTCAGGTTTTATTATGCAGGAAGGTGTCATGTTTGTTACGAAGCTGAGTGCAGATGGCAGAGTGGAAGAAATGGATCACTAATTTTAACAATGATTAATGAACAGAGATAGAAAATGAATTACATTGGACTATCGGAGGCAAGAAATATTTTTGTGAAAATTTTGACTCATCTGCTGTGCTGTTCTCTGCAAATTATTTTCAGAAATTCTATATGTTGTCAACAGTTGACTGCATTTTCCATTACTGTCTATTTCTGTTCTTAAGTACTTTTGTGTTATTAGAGATACATAATTTCAAAATACCAATACATTCCTGATTACTTAGAGAAAATATATGTAACAATGTGACTATTCCATAGACGCTAGCCATAAAAGTCCTGTTTTATAATAATCTTTCATTCTTCCTCATTTTATCACTACATTAGGAATGTTTGATAAAAAGAAAGGGGGGCTCCTCTAGCACATGCAGAATAAAGAAAAAATAGAAGTGAAGGTAGCAATAAAAATGTGGGTGGGTGACTTATTGTGGTCTGAAGCTGCCACCAGCCACGTCCTTTGTCTTCTCTGCCTGGCATCGTGGGAGGCAGGGACCTGCCCGCTCTCTGGCATTAGCCTCCGTGAGCCATGGCCCATTCTGTCCTGTCCTCTGCCCACTCCAAACATCCCAAAACACTCTTCCTTCGGACTCAGGAAGTTATTACCAGTTCTTGAAGTTTTCTCAGAAATTTTTTCTTCTGATGGACCCTGACTCTCATCCTCTCTCTCTGCTCCAGTGGTCCTGGTGCTAAGAATGAGTTTTCATGGCCACGTTTCCTTCATCAGCCTTCTCAGCAGTTGTGTGACTCTGTGTGTGTGTGTGTGTGTGTGTGTGTGTGTGTGTGTGTGAGAGAAAGAGAGAGAGATTTGCAAATGAATATAACTTATTTGGTTATGATCTTACTCTTGGCGGGGGGCACACCTTTGTGGTATCTCATATGGAAAAATGGATAGTGATTTTTTTTCTACTCCCTCTCATCCCTTTTCTTCTACTTCTTCTTTTGGTAAAGATCTTAACCATCTTAAACATGTTGGCTTTAAGGCATCTTATTTTCTCAAGATCCTCCACAGGAGAGAAGTGATCTACTAGTGTTTGGATGATCCTGTGTTGTAATTGGTTGACACTTAACTTTCGTTCGTCAGGACCCACTGCAGTGGGGACGTGAGTCAACATCAGAGTTAGCACCTCAGGACACTTGATGTTTCAGGGTGTCGCCGTGCCTCTGTGGTCCGTGGCGGGGGCCCAACTCTCACCTACCGCTATTTAATCCTTGGCTTGGGGGTTTATTCGTATTAAACCCTTATAGTACAGCCCCTGCTCATTTCCGACAACTCCTCAGTCTTTTACCCAAGAGGGACTCCCCCGAGACAAGAGGACAGGCTGCTTTTGGACCCTCGCAGGAAGGCCCTGGCCATCCAGCGTCTGGCTTCCACACACGTGGCTGGGCTGCCTCCCGAGAGCTGCCAGGGGTCTGAACAAATGGACGGTCTGTAACTGCTTCCTTCTCCTGCAAATGAGCTTTCCAAGTTTCCAACTTGACTGTTTTATTTATGCTCTTGACCTGTAAAAACAAGCAGGCTGTTTAAAAAGCAAAAAAGTACTTCCCATGATTAGAGTACTTAGAGTTGAAATAAATTGCAGGATGAAGAGGACATTCCTCGTCGCTCCCTTAGAAAATGTCGTGGAGGTTTTGCTACTAGAGGATGATCTGTGGTTCTGCACATAGGGGGTTTTCCCCCCGTCTCGCTAGGATCTTTGGGTTCCCCAAGGAAGGACTCATTGTCTTCCCCCTTCTGTGCTCTTAGGTGGTGGAATGATCCTGGTGAACATTAAAAACATGTTTGCGAATGGTTCTAAGTCAAGTAGTTTGCATATAATTATGGTCCTGATGGGAAAACACTTTGGAAAAACAAGCAGTGATACAACGCAAGTCCTGCTCAGGTTACATAGCATATGCTAAACACTGAGGAAACACACACAGCCTTCCGTGAACAGGTAGGGAATGCTCCAGGGAGCCAATTTAGAATGGGACTTAAGGCAAGCATGGCTTTTCATGTCCCTCTTGGCAAGTGTGTTGAGTAGCGGGTGGGCCCTGGAACTCTCTGTGAGCCTGCTGCCTGCCTGGGGTGGCCACCACACACAGGCCTGAACGAGGTGGGTGTCGGGAGATGGGGGCTGTTGGGTGTTCCGACCGAGTGCGAGACTGGTGGTGCATCCCAGGTAAGCGAGCGGTGTAGACGTGGAGACTGGGTGGGGCACAGGCAGGGAGGGAGAGAGAATCCTCAATTTATGGGTAGAGAGATCAGGAAGAATAAAAAAGGAACTGTAGATGATCCACTTAAGAGGCAAGTGACTCCTAAATATAGAGCTGTCTCTGTGATTCATGGTTTGGGTTGCTTTTGAGGCCGTAAGTCAGGTGGAGGGATGCTGTATAGGAATAATTTGAGGGTACTTGAGATTTAGACATTTGGATCTGAATGCCAGGAAGGGAGCTGGTGCTCAGGTTACCTCTTCCATCAAATGGAACACCTTCTGGTTATTTCACCTGAGTATGTCAATATCTGTGTAAATCAGGTGTCTGGCTTAACGCGCTTGGTACGTTGGTCCCCAGCCTCTCCTTGCACACACACAGGTGCCACACCTCTGCTGGCGTGGCCTTTGCGTGGCCATCGGTGGGGGCAGCTGGCTTCGTGCAGCCCTATGGTGGAAGTCGAAGGCAGACCTGGTTCCGGCTTTCACAGCTGTTTGTCTTTCCACAGTTGTTATCTGTCTTTTGTTTCGATTGTAATTACCTTCATATTGATCTGAACCAATTCATCAAATCAGACCTGAAAAAGTAAAATGCTGTGAAAAAAATTTTTTAAAATATCTATTTTAACGGGAGAATTCTCCCGAGCCAACAGATAGGAACGCACATCCACCCATGCACTTGTTTGGCCACGATTGTTGGCATTTCCAGGGACCGCATATTTGAATTGGCGACACCGGGCACACAAACACGAGACCCACCTGCCTACATTCTGCGTTGATGCCAGTCTCCGGACACGTGCTCTGAGTGTGCCTTTTTAGCTGCCAAGCCCAGGGATGTATATTTAAGTTAGACTGAGGCGAGTAATTATAATAAGGTGGCGTATAGCATGAGCTGGAGTATATTCAAGATGTCTGTCATCCTTCCGTTTCCTCAGGTAAGTGACTGATTGACCTTTTTGGGGCTCTGATACTTTACTAATCAGAACCTGAAATCTGTATAACAACACTTCATTTACTTGATAGACAAAAGAACAATTGCACTTGAAGTAATGTGATTTCTAAATAGACACTGCCTGTCAAAAATAAATGCATTAGAAGTAAAATGTAGCTCAAGGAGACAATTAGCAAACAGAGGTGACACCGTAAACAGGTGCACCCATTATTCCCAAAGCTTGTGGCAATATATTCGCGTCTTTTAGAGTGATGGAAGATCATGTGACGGTTTGGTGAATTATCTATCGGTATCATCTGACTGATGAAGCCGTGGCTGTTGCAGATCATTTAAAAATGCATCTCACAAATTACATGGTAGCTGGGAAAAAAAAAATGCAGGTTTTTTTTTTTTTTAAAGAACAATGCTTTTCTAAAGCTATGCGCTAGCATACGTAATTTTTTATTTGAAAAGATGGAGACCATTTCATTATGCTGGGTATACAGTCGGTTAAGGTTGTGCAAATTCATTACAATGTTTGTTAATGTATAAAACATTTTCCATTCTGGTTTTAGTGACACTGGATTTTTTTTTTTTTTTTTTTTTTTTTATAATGGGCTGTTTCTGAAACATCTGCTATCCCTTGTTACCTGTGGGCAGAGGAGAGAGAATCTACTCTTTCTAAGAATGTTTATAAAATCTTTACCAAAATGGAAGGGCTTGGGAGATGAGAGGGAAAGGTAAATCTTTTTTTTTCTTTTCTGTGAATAGTTAGGTTTGAGTTTTTTGGAATAGGAACTTCGCCATGAGACAAGCGAGGGGGCCTTTCTCTGGCTGCTTGACAGGCCAGGCTAGGAAGGGACCAGACTTTCTTGGGGGTCTCTCCGTCCCCCTGTGCTTGTGCGCCTGCCGTGGGCTCTGCCCTCAGCGTGCATGGGAGGCCTTCTCTGTTATTTTTCATCTATCTTCTTTGCTGTTTTTTTTTGTTTGATTTTGCTTTTGTTTTTTGCTTTTGGTTTTTGCTCTAGCATGCGGGATATTTGAGGGACCCCCAGCTTTGGCAGTTACTGTTTCTTCTTGTTATTATAAAATCACAGGGAAACAGTGTGCAGTGCTTTACATGGTCTTCAGATAGGTCCGCCCTTGAATTTTCTTGGCCTTCTCCAGAATAACCAGTAGCTGGAGCTAAACTTAACATGGACTTAGCGGTGACAGCTCTCTAGAACAGCAGCGTTTTGATGGCACCCTGTGCCCAGGTAACGAAAAGAAGCAAGCAACCCCATCCTGTCGTAATGTTCGTCGGGCTTCCAGCTGGGGAGGGGCCCAGGCCCACTCTGCACCTCTGTCTGCTTCCTCATACAGATCGGTCCTTTCTGAGGACTTAATTCAAATTTCTGTTTGGGAGTTTGTGATTTGCAAATGTTAACCACTATATATAAAAATAGATTTAAAAAAACCAGATTTCTTCTGTATAGCACAGGGAACTGTCTTCACTATCTTGTAATAACCTTTAATGAAAAAGAATATGAAAACAAATGTATGTGTATATATGCTTGACTGAGACATTATGCTGTACGCCAGAAATTAACACATTGTAACTGACTATACGTCAATTAAAAAAAATAATAAAAAGGAAAAAAAAAAGAGTTTCTGTCTTGGAGATGGAAAGAGTGAGGATGGGGCGTGGGGGGGCTGTCCAGACTGAGGAGTGGCAACAGTCTGAGCAGCCCCTTTTCTTTGCTGACAAGGAGACATGCCCAAGAAGTGGGTGCAGGCCTGGCTGGCCAGACTCTGCTCTGTAGGCACAAGTCAATTCGTTTTGTGAACTGAGCTGATGAGGACAACCGGAAAACCAGCACAGGAGTACGAATAGGGTGCACGAGTCTCCAGCCAGGGGGGTCCCTGCGGAGTGCCCAGCGCCCTTCTTGAAGAACTGCCCTGGCAGACTCTCTGGGAAGTTTCTGGACATCAACTCATGAGAGAAGTGGTGGCCAGAGGGTGACTGAAGGATCCGAAATCTCTAAGCCCTGGAGAGGTTTCCTGATCTGCAGAAGTGGAAATCCTGCAGCCAGAAAGGAGGGGTTCCCTAGGCTTCCCCAAAGCTGTTGCTTTTTTTTTTTTCCTTTTTAAACTAAGAGACGCTGTTTTTTAAGAGTAGTTTTAGGTATACAGGACAATTAAGTGCCAAATACAGTCCCCATAAGACGCCCTCCCTGCAAGTTCCCCTCTTGTTAACCTTTGTGTTAATGTGGTACCTGTGTTACCATTGATGAACCAACGTGGATACATTATTCTTAACTGAAGCCCACAGTTTACACTAAGGGATCACTTTTCATGCTGTTCATTCTGTGGGTTTGGACAAGTGTATCCGCTACTGTAGTTTCATACAGGATAATTCCGCTGCCCCTAAATCCCCTGTGTTTCACCTCGTTGTCTCTCCCTCTCCCAAGTCCCTGGCAACCACTGATCTTTTTACTGTCTCTTCTGTTTTGTCTTTTCTAGAAAGTCATGGAGTTGAAATCATACAGCATGTAGACTTTTAAGGCTGGCTTCTTTCACTGAGTAATGTCTTTATGGTTCTGCCCTGTCATTTTGTGACTCGATGGCTCGTTTCTTCTTATGACTCAATACCATTCCATTGTCTGGATGTACCACACTTAGTCTGTCCGTTCTCTTACCGAGAGACGCCTCGGTTGCTTCCGCGCTTTGGCATATCGTGACTAAAGCTGCGGTGAACACCTGTGTGTGGGTTTTCGTGGGGATGTGTTTTCAGCTCTTCTGGGTGAATATCGAGGAGCAGGAGTATTGGATTGTATGATGAGAGTATGTTTAGCTTTGTGAGAAACCACCAGACTGTCTTCCAAAGTGGCCGTACGAGTTTGCATTCCCACCAGCAATGACTGAGAGTACCTGTTCTGTATCTGCATTTGGGGGTGTCATTGTTTTGCACCTTCGTCATCCTGATAGGTGTGCGGTGGTATCTCATTATTGTTTTAATGTGCATTTCCTTAATGACAGACGATGTCGAGCTTACTTGCACCTGGAGATCTCCTTTGGTGAGACATCCAGATTTTTCTGCCCATTGTTTAAGGGGGCTGTTTGTTTTTTATTGTTGAGTTTAAAGAGTTCTTTGTATGTTTTGGATGCCAGTCCTTTATCAGATGCGTCTTTAGCTAAGATCTTCTCCAGTGTGTGGCTTGACATCTTCTTGTCTTAATACCGTCCCTTTGTCACACCTGTGGGACTCAGCCAGGAGCCTATATTCTCATGGAGCCGAGCTCAGTCTTTACATTTGGGACTGGAGGTTTTAGGACACACAAAATCAACGCTACACATGCAGTGTGCTTTCAGCTGTGTTCACAGCTCACACACACACACACACACACACACACACACACACACGCATGCATGGGAAAGAATAGAAGGAAGTACGGAATGCCAACAACAATCACACCACCTGATAGAATTATGTTATTTTTTCTTCATAATAATTATATGTTCTGAATTTTCTACGAGTGATCACATATGACTTGAATAAACAGTTCTGTAAAAAACAAAAAGTAAATGAACTGAAAAGTGCAACACCTGTAAAGGAGATCCCATGGTGGTTCAGTGAGAATGTGTGTAACTTTCATTTTGACTTCAGAGAATTTTATCTATGGAGCCAACATTTCAAGTGATATTGATGATAGTACATTTCCCCTAAAAACCTGCTTCAGAAAACGAGTGAATTTTCATAATGGCTAAATTCGGCTGGCAAAATGGCCTGATTTTTTTGTTCAGGTTTAAATCGGCACTGTACAATATAAATACAATGCCAGCTGCATATGCAAGCCATGTATATTAATTTTCTGATACCTGTATTAAAAATAATTTTAAAAAAACCCCAGTGAAATTGTTTAATTCAATCTACCCAAACTATTGTTGCAACATGTAAAAAGTATAAAGAATATAAATGAAACATTTTACATTTTTCCAAACATGGTGTGTGTTTTAGGCTTTACAGCGCATCTCACGTGCTCGGTAGGCACATGGGGTCAGTGACTGCCAAGTTGAACGATGCAGCTCTGGGTGACGGCTGAATGTTCAAACATTATTTGCCAGGCGGAGTACAGAGTACCAACAGCGACATTACTGGCAGGAAGGGTGGAGGAAAGAGAAGACAGGCACTTTGTGCTTTCCAGTTCGTTCCCATTTCTTCTTCAAGAAAAACTACTTCACAGGTACCTTGTGATCTGATGATATGAGATGTCTTCTGTAAAGGGATAAATATTTTAAATTCATGGTGATACACTGTATTACGAAGGATTTTCAAATGGGGGATTTTTTTCTTCTTTTGCATCACTCCCTCCCTGGGGGCCAGACTTGTCTCAGATTTGCCATCCCGTGGCATCCTGATATGGGAGCTGCCTTCCCATGGATGGGGTGGGACTTGAGGCCAAGTTAGGCAAAGACATTGGGAAGAGGCTGTCAGGCACTGGCTTTCAGAGAAAACAGCCTCCAGGAAGAGCTGGGGTGCCCCTCCTGCGCTGGTTCAGGCTCTGGGACTCTACCAGCATGGCAGCCTGGCACCATGTCCAGTGACATACTTGAGCCTCGTGGAAAGTGTGTGCATTGGGTTGGTGCCTCCTGCCCTGAGCACACTGGCCTACAGGATATGTTCTCCTTCTTTTCCCTGTCCTGGGTCGGACCTTGGGACGAGGAATAGGAATCCATGTGCAGAATAGTGCTGAGGAGTGTGCGTGCTCCTGAGACACGTGGGGCCGTGGGGGGGTCTCTGACCAGCTGGACACCAAGCAGGGTTGGCTGCTTCGGGGACAGGGCTCTCCAAGACCACGAGGGTAGGCGGAGGGAGGTTGCCTGGTGCTGGGAGACGGGGTAGAGTGGATCCCACACTCACGAGCTCTTAAGCTAGGGCCAGTTACTTCATGGCTAGTGCCTCAGTTTCCCATCAGTAAATGAACAAGAAAATGGATTGTCATAAGGGTCAGTACCGTCATGAGGGACTCTGGTTGGCACATGGTAAGTACTCAATAAATGTCAGTTGTCACTCTTACGAGTTTGGGAATGGTTAGGTCAGTGAACAGATCCCTTCGGAAGTGGTGTGTGTGTGTGTGTGTGTGTGTGTGCTCGTGTGTGAATGCATTCTGGCTGTTTCCTGGACTGCATTTCTTTAATGGCTCATGCAGTCCTGTCTCCTTCCTGCACCGTCAGCCTGGACAAGGATATCTCCCTTCTCCCTTCACTTTCCCTCTCTCCTTTTCTCTTTCTCAGGGCTGTTTTGACTATGAATTAATTGTAGGTTGGGGGACTTGCAAGCAAAAATCAAAGCCAATAAACTTCAAAAGGACGGGGAGGACCAGGGCCACCGGGGGAGTGCAGGGGCCAACTGGGGCTCTGGTGGCTGCGGGGTGGGGGTGGCGGGGGCTTTCCATGTTTCTTCAAAGGGGACACCAAGTGTTTCAGATTGTCACTTAAAAAGCTCAGATGCAAAACTTTGGAAATCTGGGTGAGAGGCAATGGTTTCCAAAACAGCTATTTTTATCTTTTGCCAGCAAGCATGAGCCCAGTGGAACGTAGAGTTAAACTTGGAATTTCTTGGCAAGGGTTAATAATCAATGTAGATCTCCTAACAAAGGAGATGCTGCCTTATTACACTGGGAAAGTTTTTTTTCTTAACTGTCAGTGAAGCAGTACTAATTATTACTCCAGTGTAAATGAGGTCATTTCCTATTAAGAGAACAAAATGCTTAGCCTCGCCTTGCCAATTCATACCAACTATTTTTCACACATACTCAGCTTTTTAGTTTTTTTTTTTTTAAATTTTGATAAAATCCATTCATTTGTATTAGAAAAGTGTAAACCATCGCAATAATAGTCGCCCATGATTACCCAGATGAGCTTTTGTAATGTGTGGGCTGTTTGAATACCATGTGTTAGCTATGGAACAATTAGGCAGCTGAATGGATCTTTAAAACAATCAGATACTTTTATCTCACTGAAAAAATACATTCCTTGGATGTGTACTGTTAAACCGTAAATTCCGGGAACATTAAACTCACGTCATGAGGAGAACTTTCGGATATATGTTGATCAAGGACAAAAAGACATCCAAATATCTTGTCTTCGTGTTTTCATTTTTTTTTTATGCAAGCAAAAAGATTTAAGGAATATTGTAGCAAACAAAGGGTAATTGTTTTAGCCCAGATGTTGCTTTTGCACAACAAGCAGGTTACAATGTTCCCACAGAGCTGATGAGCCCAATCAGGGAAATGATTAAAAATTGATTTTGTCCCTGTAATTACAGTATGTAAACTACTTAGCTTGGATTGCAAAGGAAGTGATTTTCTAATTACGTATATACTCTGGTGTCTAATGATTGGTTTTTTGAAGTAATGAAGAGAGAGCACTAACGACTCCTTGGTGTTCTGTTGTTTAAGAAAGACCATCTTTAGAGTAAGCGGCAACAGACAAAGAGTTTAAATTGAATTTTCAACACTGTTAATGTGCACATGGATTTGTTTATTAAAGAGACAGGGACGTAATTTGATTGGCTCCGAGCATCTTGGCTTTTTTTCATGCTAAAGCATGTAAAAATACATGCACCGGGTCTCACGCTGACGGGAAGAAGCCTCTCCACTCCTCTTTTATCATCCCTGCGCCTGGGCTGATACCGTGGGGGTCTCAGGTTCCCGTGAGCGTCTGATGTCTGTGTATCCTGAAAGCATTCAGATCGAACAGGTATCAAATAGCTTCTCCATCAAAGTTACCTTTGTTTTAAAATGAAAGAAGAGGCTTCCTTTGGAAGCATGTCTGGGCAGCCTAGCGCACTC
The DNA here is from genome assembly GCF_036321535.1 of Camelus dromedarius. Lineage (NCBI taxonomy): Eukaryota > Metazoa > Chordata > Mammalia > Artiodactyla > Camelidae > Camelus > Camelus dromedarius. Next base: position 61,003,474 of record NC_087444.1, read on the forward strand.
CGTGTTATAGTATTTCAGCCGTGTCTTAGGATGCTGGGCTCTGCGTCAGGGTGGCAGCTGCCACCACCCCTCCCAGCACGTCCGGGTACACACACACACTCACACACACTCACACAGGTGCCAGCCCTGTGTTGGAGGCCCGAATGCAGTGGGCAGTTTGTGGGGACCCCACGGGGTGGGCCGATGGGGTTTAGGAGAAAGCTGGCCGAGTTCCGAGTGTTCCCTCTCTGCTGGGAGACACTTGGCGGCCGCTGAGTAACAGCTCCTCGAGCACCGATTCTGGCAGAAGTTAGTGAGGGCAGTGGCTCCAAGGTGACCCTGAGAGCAAGCAGGTGGTGAGGCCAGCGGATCAGGACACAACGGCCATTGAAAAGATAGTTTGTTACTCATAGTTCCTAAGGGGAGGGGGCACGCCATGCCAGGCAGGGCTATACAGGGAAACTCGGGTTGGTCGGGCGGCAGAAAAGGGGCGACAGGAGAATGTGGGCAACAGCCTTCCTTGTGGTTTCTGAGGGACAGGCACGGCAAGGCAGGGTAAGCCGACTTAGCTTTGGCTACCCAATCATGCCCCGGCAGGCTCTGGGGCACAGGGGCTGCCTCCAGTTGTCTGGTCCAGGGTGTGACAGTCTGATACAGGAGGTGGTTGGGGCATGAGCTCTGGATTGGTTGGTTTACAGATGAAGGATATGCTCCCAGGGGAGTCATTTGCTATCCCTAGGAATTGGCTGGTGCTGGGAGGGGCTGTCCCTGCAGGCTCGGCAAGGCCCCAGATGTCAAAGCATCGGAAACATATGGTTACTATCCCTGAGCCCTGGACTAGGGCTGACTTGGGAGTGGTGCTCCGTGCCCTCAGAGTCCCAGGCCAGGATGAGCACAGGATGATGCTGGGCCCCCCTGCACCTAACGTCCTACTCAGCAGGTCTCACTGGGTCTACACAAAAGGCATCCTGAATCCACTTGCTTCTCCCCATCACTGCGGCTCTCAGCCCGGGTCAAGTCTGCCTCCTCTCTCATCTGGACAGCTGTAGAAGCCTCCCCATGGGTCTCCCTGCCTCCACTTTGGTCCCCTCTCGTCTGTTCTCCCCACAGCAGCCACAGTGATTCTTGTATGATGTAAATCAGATCATGTTATTCCCTTGTTCAAATCCCACCAATGGTTCAGAATAAAATCCCCATTTCTTACTGTGTCTGTGAAGGTACGTGGATCCTGAACAGCCCATCTTCCCCCATTTTCCCACTCACTGTCTATGCTCTGGCTCCAGGGGCTTCTTGCTGCTCCTGGAACGCACCAGCTCCATCCTGCACCAGGGCCTTTGCACACACTGTTTGCTCTGCTTGTAAAACCCTTCCCTCAGTGTTCCCAGGGCTCCCTCCCTGACTTCGTCCTGGTCCCTTGTCAATGTCACCTTTTAGAGCGGTCTCCTCTGATGGCCGTATCTAACACAGAATCCGTCACTGCCCATCCTTTCCCCTGCTTTATTTTTCTTCTTACAGCTTATTACTTGCTGGCTTTGTATTTTACTTTTATTTGCCTTTTATTTGAAGCTGCTCAATAAAACATATGTTTCACGCAGGCAGAGACATTGTTTACCACTGGCGTCCCAGAACCTGGGAGTTAGATGCCAGCTTGGCACACAGGAGGCCCTTGACGGATGAGGGCTGAGTGAGGGACTGTCCCCAAGGCTCTTTCCCGGGCAGCTTTCCTCACGAGGAAGCCTCTCTTACTGGGGACCTGGAGGGACAGGTGCTGTCCCTGGGGGCTGTGTTCATCCCTCAGAGTTCTTGGGAGGAGCAAAGCGAAAATCACTCAGTGCTTTGGATTGGAACTTCCAAGTCCATTCAGAGGAGCTGGCATCTTGGGGCAGGGCCCCTGTCCCTAGTGGGATGGGAGAATATTGAGCACTGGGCTGGGAGGGCACCCAGGCTCCAGGCGGTACACCCTGGAGAAGAGGCTTGGGTGATCCTCTGTGTGGCCCTTCAGACAGAGGGACAGAGGAGAGCCCACTGCCCAGGAGAATGGGTTCAGAGGCCGTGGCCCCAGGTGACTGGGGTGTTATGTCCAGAGAACTCCAGACGTGTCTTCTGTGAGTCACATCTTCCTCTAGGCAGGGGGCTGAAGGATTCGGGCTGGCTCTCTCTGAATCCTGTCCTAACTTTTGTCTGGAAGGAAAGCAGTTTATCTGGCCCCCATCTGCCCTGGGGCTTCCCAGATGCCTCAGCAGACAGCCCTGTTCCCACTGCTGGGCCTCCGAGTGACCCTGGGGGAGAGTGAGCCTTCGTCCCTCCAGGAATATACTCTGCCTCCCGCAGGGGCAGCATCTGGAGCAGAACATGGACCTGGGGAGGGGGGACGTGAACCAGCCCTTCCTTCTTTCCTTCTATCTTCCTTTTCCCTCCTTCCCTTTCTTCCACCTTCCCTCCCTCCTATTCCTCCTCACTCCCTGTATCCCTCCCTCCCTCCCTCCCTTCCATCCATCTCCATCCCACCTATCCCACTGTCCTCCCATCTTGTCTTCCCCACTCCCTCCATCCTTCCCTCTTTACCTCCCTCCCTCCCTGCCTTTTCCCCCAGCCCCCCATCATTTACTGAGCTCCAGGCCCTCTGCCACCAGTTAGGGACTGGGAGGTGATGCAGGGACTGCCCTCAGCACACGGTAACTCGAGTTGTCACTCAAATGACCTTCCAGTGGTGATGGTGTAGCGTGGAAGGCAGATGTGGAATGGCCCCAGGAGGGCAATGTGTTTGCCTAGAGGAGGAGTCTTTGCATTCAACTCTGGGCTTGTTACAGAGGCCCTGCTGATCTGCTGTCTCTTGACTCGCCAACCTGCGTACGGGAGGCTGAGCTCCTGCCCAGTGAAGGTTTCCCTGGCTCTGCTCAGAGCTGCTGCGTCTCACCTGGGAGAACTCAGGAGGGAGGGGGCCACCCTTGTCCCCTAGGGGGCCCAGTGGATTCACAGGGATGCTGCAGTTTGGACCCACTGAGTCCCGGGGTGGGCCAGAGCTGCCCGGACCACCTCCCACTGTTTTGTCTGTGTGTCCCATGTCTTCCTGTTCCCCGCACTCCCCTCCAGAGTCCATCTCTCGGAGCTTTCCACCCCCTCTCCTCCCCTCCCCTTCCTCAGAGGGGCCTTGGAAGTGCTCAGGCTATAAGACAGCCCTCTCTCCCCACCCTCTCCCCCACACTCACTGCCTTCTCTCTTCTCCTCTTGGAGTTGCAGGCGCCCGAGACTTCTTGCTAGAACCCCACACCTCTCTCATGCCAGGATCTCTGAACCTTTGCCCTCTCCTTTTGTCCATCCCTGTCTCCCTGGAGGCCCTGCCCGCACCTGCTTAAGGGCTCAGCTCATGTGCCTCCCTCCCTGGTGCCCCTCCATTGGCCTGCCTCTTGGTGGCTCCTGGTCCTGCCAGACTCTTCCGCATCCGTATCCGTATCCATATCCCGTATCCCACAGCCTTCCCTAGGGCCTGGCGCATAGATGGTCTGAGCCACTGAGTGAACATGCCTCCTAAACGCATTCACTCCCTGGTGCTGGTGGCTGAGGATGACTGCATGTGCTCCTTACCTGTGTTTCCAGGGGGAGGCGGGGGTATCAATTCAGTGGATGGGGTTTCAGGCACAGAAACACGCCTGTGGAGGTATTTTTTTTGGTGGAGTGGCTGATACCCAGTCCCCCTGACGAAAGCTTTTTCTTGCCTTTGTATCTGCCCCCTCCCGCCCCTCCTCTGATCTGGTGGTACCCGCACCAAACTGGACTTGTGGGCAGTGTCTCTGGGTGGCCTCCCTGGCCCTGAGGGGAGGTCAGGCGGGACAAGGTGGGTGCCTCATGGCAGGGACCTGCGTTCTCTCTCTCGATGCAAGTTACTTACTTGCACCAGAAGGGCTGTTTCTCCCATTGGGGAAGACAGAATTACTGCGCTAGCATCTTCCTTCCTCCTCATCCAGAATCAAGAGCATCACTGATGTGGCCACCTGTGCCCAACCCACAGTGACTGTCATGACTTCAGACACCAGGAGCCCCTCCTATGTAGACCTAATGGCTGCCTCAGCCTCCTTTCCTGAGGCTCCTCTTCCGGCAGGATGCTTGTCAGGCTGACCTTCCCAGGTGGGCAGCCACTTCTGGATAACCCCCTAATCACTCAGGAGAGCCCTCACAAGGGCGCAGCCGCAGTGCAGCCACAGGGCGTGTGCTGGGGCCTCGGGTGACGGAGGGCCCCGTGCAGGCTGCAGGAGCTGGTGATGCTCTGATCAGCGGTGTGAAGCCGGAGGACACGTGGGGCTGGGGTATCCCCAGATGCAGGCTCCCCGTGTTCTCCCTGTCATTGGAATTTACAAAGCTCCTAAGTGAACGGCCCCTGGAGAGTTGTCCTCGAATTTTGCAAGCCATGAACTTGGATATAAAATCTGAGTCTGTCTTCCACCTCCTCAACCCTCTCGCTAAATATAAGGAGTTTTAGGAGCAAAATAAGTCTTTGCAGAGCCAGCCTGGTGCCGAAGTCCCGTTCCTTTCACCTCCGGCAGAACTCAGGGAAGTATAGCGTTGGACATATGTTTTATACTGCCTAGATTTTAATCTTGAGTCATACAGAAAGAGAAGGATGCAGACGATCATCTGATTGAGGAGACAGACTTGTAATCTCAGTCTTCGTTGCAGATGGTTGAGATGTAAACTTTAGTTTTCTTGTCTCAAGAGAGGCAGGTAGAATTCTGTTTAGCAGTGTCCTTGTTACACTTTGAGAAAACACTTCAAGCACGCACTCCTCAAATACCTTTTTGTTTGCCAGAAATCAGTCTTGGAGTTGGATGGAGCATGGCAAGCCAGTGGTTTGATGTTCAAATACCTTGCGCTGGGGTTGCCACCCCGTGTTCTCCGTCCGAATGCAGCTTCTGGTGCATTTGCAGACGCATCCTTGAATCTCTACTGGAATTCTTCAATATCAGACTGTACAGTTGATCGAGAGGGAACGTTTGCTTGCCTCGTTAAATCCCTTCTGTAACATGGCAAGACAAATTCGATTCTGCACTGCCCTGGCCCTGAGCTGGAGATCACAGACTGGGGCTTGGCCTCCATTTCCCCAGCCAACGGCTTCTGGAGCCACTGTGGGCGGGCATCGTGGCTTTCCCTCTGGGCCCTTATCTCATCATCCTGCTGCTTTCCGTGGTTCAGGGGAGAGGACTTTGATGCCATTCAACATCCCTGACCCCTGGGTCAGCTGCGGTTTCCCTGTCTGGATCCATTGAGAGCTGCCTTGGCCACCAAACAGGCGTAGCCAACTGAAGTTTGGGTGAAATTGTGTGTGGTCTACTGTAGGGGGCTCCTTAAATCAGGGAGAGAAAAAGAACCCATGAGTACCTTCTTGGTTTCTCACTTTTAGAATTCCAGAGAGAGAGAGAGAGAGAAAGTGAGAAAGTGAAAGGCTCTAATTTCCTATTATTTCTTCTTCTGTCCCATCTAGAGAAGAGCTGCTTAGATGCCCTGCCCCCCTCTCTTTTTGCAGGTGGCAATTTCCCATTAAAAGAAGCTGAGCAAGTTTGGTTTATTGCAGCAAAGGTCACATAGTTCCCATTTGTAAAATTGCTCAATGAATTGGGGCAGCGGGGGCTATTAAATGTTTTTAGACTCTCAACTAACCCAGCAAATTGTTGCCCTGGCTGAATGCTGTTTACCTTCTTATTGGAGTTGATATGTCCGTCCCTGAGGACTTCTAACAGGTCTTATTTTTGCAGTTCCTGCCCACCACGGCTTTAAGAGTATCCTTCAGCCCCGGGGGAGATCCGTTGCTTTCAGACTCGCCTGGTAAGGAACACTGTTTTGTAGTTCGTTGAAGTGGTGTCTGCCTGCGATCTGTGGGGGAGCCAGGCTGCCCTCTTTGGGTTGTAGACCTCTGTGCCGGGTGAGAGTTCTCCCAGCTGCTCCCTTTCTTCTGTGGACAGAAGTTGGGCTTTGGAGAAACTTCCGGATTTGAAGGTCTCTGGGATCGCACGTGGGTCCCAGGTCTTCTGGGTGGGAGGAATCTGTGATGTCAAGACCTGCTCAGAAGTTCTCAGAACGGGGTCACAGATCGGACAAAGCCCTGCAGGGTTGACTTCTTTCTCTCTTGTGTGACATCCTTGAGGAGTCGCTGGCCACTGGCCAGCAGCTGGAACGAGAGCGGGGGAGCTGGTGGCCTTGCTGCCCAAAGCCAGGCGGCCCCTCCAAGCGCTGCCCGTGGTCTGTTTCCCCACCACTCCCCACATGGTTCTGTGGCTTGGCCCAGTCTTGGAGGAAACCTGTCTCCACGTGGCTCTGTGCCTGTCATCTCAGGCTCACGATCACAAACCCAGTCATGGAGTATTTTCCCCTCATCGAAGCTGAACCTTAAGATCCAGAAGAAGGGGCCGTGCTGGTGTTGGGTGTCTGCAGCCGCCTCCTCTGAAGCTGCCTCCGATATCTCTGTAAACTCACCCTCAGATCTAATTAGCCAAGCCCACCTTCTCCTGACCATGGGCCTCGGAGGTCACTACATAAACCAGGGAAATTGATAGTGGAATTATGCACTTAGAAATTAATTTTGTATTGTCCTGAATATGTATTTTTTTTATTGTGACTTTATCTTGCTGAAAAAGTGCTTACTTCTGATTTTGTGGATATTACTGACCGTGGATTACTTTTATTTTGGTTTTTACACAACAGTTATATTAGAAATTTGCTGTTTTATTCTTACCTTCTTAGTAAAAATCCTTTTATCACACAATGGGTAATTTATATCCATTACCAGGCCTTTCAATCCTTTTCAGTGGGGCTGTCAGCGCCGTTGGCACAGTAATGATTAATGTGATCTAATAATAGTGTGCCATTATATTACCTTAGTAAAACATGTACCAACATCCTATTCGGATCTACCAAATTCATAGCTTCCTATAATATTTTTGTTGAAAGACAGGATTACTATTTTTCAAAGCTGATTTTTTTCCCCTTTAACATATTTAATGAAATTCACAATTCTTTGCCTTCGTAATCTGGGCCTTTGATTGGGCTTGGTGGGTGAACTTGACATCTGTAGGCACTGTTGTGATTTGTCAGGGAGAGGCTGGACAGTCCAGGGATCTGCCAGAGAGATTATTGTGTTTTTGTTGGGTCTGGGTTGTTTTGCCTTGAAGAAAAGAAAGAAAAAAAAAAAAAAAAGAAAGAAAGAAAAATGCTGGATTTCCAGTCCCTTCTGACATGTAATAAGGAAAGTGTGTTTTAGATCAAAAGGCAAAAGAACAAGTCATTTGGCTCAAAGGCTCCTCTCTTCTCTTCTCTCTATTAGCCTCTCGTCTTCTGCCTCCGTCTGCAGGTGAACAGGAGGGGCTGCACAGCCACGGGCGGTAGCCCTTTTTTTCCAGGAAATGCCCCTTCTTGACCCATTCCTTCTTCCTGTAGCTTTGGCGCAGCCTCTCTGGAGCTAAGGCAGTGTGACCTTCTGGGCTGGGTATTTCTTTGCTGTGGGGCCGTCCTGTGCACTGTAGTATGATTGGCAGCGTCCCTGGCCTCCGCCCACCAGGTGTCAGTTGTGAACCCCCTTCCCCCCATTGTGACAACCAAAAATGTCTCCTGAACTTACCAAGTGTCTCCTGGGGCGCACAGCATCCCTGCTTAGAACCAGTGGTCTACTGTGATAAGAACATAAGCAGATTTTTTTTTTTTTTTTTTTTTGCTGTGTGTGTGAAGTCCAGTTGGGGTTCCAGAGTTTCCTGGTGTTTCTTGGGACATCTTCTGCTGTGGGAGAGAAGATCTGTGGGTGACGGCCACACATGGCATCCTTTCCTGGCTGAAATGCAGCCCCCTTGCTTCTTTCTCCTCCTGCTCTGTCACAGAGCCTGGCCCACATGAGGGCCTGAATCTTAGCTTCTTCCACTTAAATTCCATTATAATCATGCTTGTGATTGATAACATTCCACCTTTTCAAAGGGCTTTAAAAATCTGTGTCAACCAAAGATGACATTATTGTAGTGCGGGCAAGATGCAGTCAAACAATTACACACTCAAAATCGAAGTGGGAAGGAATGTCCTTCTATCCTGGGGCCTTTGTGACGTGGCTTTCGCCAGCACCTCAGCCCCCGTGGCCCCCCCCCCCCCAAAACCTTCAGCAGGAAAATGCATGGGGAGAAACAGGCTTCGCCCTTGATACCACTCAGCTCTGAAAGCAGCTTGAATATTTGGGTTTCTTAGGGCTAGAAGGTGGGGGAGGAAGGTGAGGCTGTTGAGCACAGGAGAGACAGAGAGGGAGGGAGAGACTGAGGGAGGGAGAGAGAGATCCTTGCTTTTGATTCAGAACAAAAATTACTGCTGCAACACTGGCTCGAAATATGCAATCAACTGAAATCAGGAAAAGTATTTTGAATACAAAATTTGTATTGAAATACTTGAATCTAGATACATGTGCACCCACATACATGTATATATTTAAATCAAGGATACAGAAGACGAGAAATAAAGCTTTTGTCGTAAAAATACTGCCATAGTATTTGCCCTCAAATGATTCTGCACATTGGAATACCTTTTTTTTTTTTTTTTTGCGCTGTTAGCATTTCCATAGAAGACACTCTTGTTTGTTTTTACGACTGATCCTTGATAAGAACAAATGAAGAAATGGCTCTGATTTACCTTTGTGCGAGAGGATTTCAAATACATTGTGCTGTTTGGTGGAGGAATCATTTTGGCGGCCCGCTTCTTGACTGGTTTCTGGTTTGTTTCCCCTATCCCAGGGTAAACCTGGAGTGAGGAAGGCCTTGTGTATTTTGTTCAGTGTTACCTTCCTAATTCCTGGAATGGTGCTTCATGCATAGTGGCTCTCAATAAAACTTTGGTGACTGGAAGGATGGATGGGTGGATGGATGGGTGGGACTCTATCTCAAACCCTAACAGACCCTTAGAATGGTAGGCCCAGTAGTTCAAATGAAACCCCCCTTTTACCATCTCTTCACCCTTTACCCTCCCAAACATTTTTTTTTTAAACATCAGAATGGTCAGTTACAGAAAGATATTCTCATTAGCTCTTCTTTCAATCCAGTTTTTAAAATAGAAAAAAAGAACTATGTCTAAGATTGTGCCAGGCAATCTCCGTAAGTTGAAACCACACAGATGCCTTGCTGTAAAAGTATCTTTCAACATCCAGAAGGGCACATACACAGATGACTGGGGTGGAAGACGTGGAGGCAGAGTAGGGGAGGGTGACCTCTTTCAAAGTGGGACATGGGCAAGGAATTTATAAGCCTCAGAAGACTTCCTGTCCCGATGACTCGTAGTCTGTCTCCTGGGCAGGACTCTGTAATTTACAGTGCATTTCATGTTCTTTTAGAGGCTCTTGTGTGTGCTCCTCAGCTCCGCCATGCTTGACCTCTTTGGGACTGGATGGGGTCAACCACCTTGAGGAGAAACGGGCTGAGGCTCTGGGTGGCGGGGTTCCCAGGTCCCACACAGTGGGCACCAGTCTATTGGAAATCTCGTTCCCAGTGATGAGGATAAAAAGTCGCTCTTCCTTTTGACTTTTAAATTGTTTTTTCAAAGTATTGAATTATTTTTCGGGAGGGATTAAGTTTGTTTGTTTGTTTGTTTGTTTATTTTCATGGAGGGACTGGGGATTGAACTCAGGACCTCATGCATGCTGAGCGTGCATTCTACCACTGAGTTATACCCTCCCCTCCTCCACTTTTAAATGATTGCACCATGGACAGCATAGCAATACCAGTAAGAAAATAATAAAGAGAGAGATGAATGGCCTTCAAACCTGGCAAAGGCATGGACTCTAGAACCAGATTTCCTGGGTTGGAACCCTGGCTCCACCACACCCACTAGCTGTATGACCACGTGTCAGGGGATTACCTTGCTGTGCCTCTGTCTTCTCATCTGTATACTGGGAATGACAGTAACGACAACGCAGTAGATTACGCAGGTAATCCACATGATGTGCTTAAAATAACGCCTCCTGGCGCCAAGAAGGCAGTCAATAAATGTGTGTGGCTGTTACTGTAGTGTGTTCATTTTCTCTGTTTAGTCATCCCTTTCTCTTTCTCTGTCTTTATTCAAAATTAAAGAACATATAGGCCATTTTTAGATAATTAGCCTTTTCCTCCCATAGTCATAGCAGAGCTTGGAACCCCGAGACGTTGCCAGGCATGCGGTCTTCCCGGCACCCCTGGGGACTGTGGTTAGCAAGTTCAGAGAACGTCAGAGCGGGTGGTGAGTTTCCTAAGTCAGCTTGCCCATCCCGCTTCCTTTGTGGAAGGAGCGTTGTTGACACACCACTGGGGGTTTGGGATTTACTTGGTGTTTGGGGAGTGCATTCCTGGGGTAGATGCCACGTGGTCATGGCGGGTGGGGACAGCCAGCTCTTAAAAGGGAGGGGGAGGCCCGTGGCTTTTCTCTCCCACCCCTTGCAAGTGAGATGGCTCTGCGTCATGGCCCAATCTTGTATTTTTAGCATCGACTGAAATCTGATGTTTTGCTTTTGGTTTATTATGTATGCAAGTATCTTGCTGATAAATTACATGTGTAATTGTACCATCAGTAACCACTGCTAGTCAGAGACAACATATAATTAAACTCACCCTTGTAGTCATTGAACTTTTCCGTCCCTGACGAGACCACTGACCATTCCAAGGAGGGTGCGCCTCCACGTACGAGCCAGCGGGGTGTGCCTGGGTGGCCTCGCCCCTCCCCTCCCAAACCCCGCCCCCTGCACCCTGGGGCGTGTCCGCACACGTGCAGAGTGCACGTCCCTCCGACCGCGCTGTGCAGGAGGGCGTGGAGCGCCTCGCTCTCTATTTTTGTGTCTATGCCGGGATGCTTATTGGCCCCCGAGTGGGTGCTTGGAAAAGACCTGAATGAGTAAATCTCAGAAATGTCATTTGCCTCTAAGCCCTCTTTTCACCGGGAACCCTGATACCCTTTCCACTATTTTACATTTTGAGGGGATGTTTCCTGTGCTGCTCTAAGTCCCTACGCCAGGGTCGGTAAACCACGGCCTGTGGGTCACATCTGGCGCTCTGCCTGTTTTGTTTTGTTTTTTTAACATTTAAAAATACTTTAAAAATCGTGCAAAAATGCCCACAATGTAGAATCTACCATCCGGACCATTTTTAAGTGTGCAAGTCAGTGGCATTAAGTTGTACAGCCATCACCACCATCTTCTCTCTCCAGAAATTTTTCATCTTCCCAAAATGAAATTCTATACTATTCTTTACTCTTTAAAGAATAACTCCCCATTCTCTTCTCTCCCACCTTCTGGCAACCACCATTCTACTTTCTGTCTTTATGAATTTAAAGTGAAATCATACCATATTTGTCTTCAGTAACTGGCTTATTTTGCTTAGCATAACGTCCTCAAGTTTCATCCATGTGGTAGCTGGTGACAGGATTTCTTCCTTTTTAAGACTGAATAGTATTCCTGTGCTTGCGTGCGTGCGTGCGTGTGTGTGTATGTATTATACATACCACATTTTGTTTATCCATTCACCCATCAGTGGACACTTAGGTTGCTTCCACCTCTTGGCTGTTGTGGATAATGCTGCTATAAACATGGATGTACAAATATTTCTTCTAGACCCTGCTTTCAGTTCTTTTGGATCTATACCCAAAAGTGGAACCGCTGGGTCATATGGTAATTTCGTTTTTAAGTTTTTGGAAAAACCGTTGTATTATTTTTCATAGTGGCTGCACCACTTTGCATGCCTACCAAGAGTGCACAAGGGTTCCGATTTTTTCACATCCTCGCCAACACTTATTTTCTGTTTCCTTTTGATAGTAGCCATCCTAATGGGTGGGAGGTAGTATCTCATTGTGGTTCTGCCTGTTTTTGTCTAGCTGCAAGCAAAGAGCAGCTTTTCCAATTCTAAATGAATGAAAAAATTCAAAAGAAAAAACTGATGTTTTGTGACACCTGAAAATGATATGGAATTCAAACTTCAGCGTTCCTAGATATGGTTTTCTTGGCACACAGGCACTCCCGGTCATTTACGTTATCAGCTGGGGCTGCTTTCACGCTCTTAACGGCAGAGTAGGGTGGTTGGGACAGGGATCGTGTACCCTGCAGAGCCCAAAATATTTCCCTTTACAGAAAACATTGGCTAATCCTGCCCTGTGGGAGGAACTTGCTACCCCTTATTTTGTTTAATCCCCTGAGCAACCCACTTTGCAGACAAAGAAACCGAGGCTCAGCAAAGATAACTTCCTTGCATGAGTCACACATACGAAAATGGCCAAACCAGGATGCATGTGGCTGACCCCATGCACTTGTCACCATCACTTTAAATGTAACCATTTGGAGATTGCTCTTCATATGGAGGGCTTACTGGGGTTCCAGTAAGCCTGAGGTCAGCGTCTAGTTGAGGAAATAATTGTAAGTATTTTCAGATCTGATGCTGTCACTGGGAGAGGTGGCAAACTGAGGCAGAGAATGAAGCCAGGAGGAGGTGCGAGGTGAGCTCAGCTTCCCTTTATTTCATATATTTAGATTCCAAAACCTGCGTCTTCTGCTCTGTGGCGGGAAGAGCTCTCAGCTGTGCTGAAGAAGGAAATAGTTTCAGGATGCCTGTGTGTCTACATGCACAGCATTTCCTTAGGATTAGGAAAAAAAAAAAAGCTAAGCCAATCGATAATTTCTTCTTGCATTAAAAAAGGTGAATTATTTTGGGAGGGAGGGTATAGCTCAATGGTAGAGTGTGTGCTTAGCATGCACGAGGTCCTGGGTTCAATCCCCAGAACCTCCATTTAAAAAAACAAACCTAATTATCTCCCCCCTAAACATTAAAAAAATATATATATAATAATAAAAAAAAGAAAAAAAAATTTTAAGTGAATTATTCCCTAGCCCAGCGGAAAGAAAACCAGGGTATTGGGTGTACAGGAGAATGTGCTGATGAATTCTTTCCCCTTCATTCTCTTGACCACCTGTTGTTTGGCATGAATCCTGGCACAGACATCTTTGGCCCACCCCAAATCTTTTTCTCTGAACATGGAAATTGGCTCTCCCATTTCCAGAGACTGTCTTGGGCACCTCTTGGCCTCTAGGGCTCCGATGGTCAGCTGTTGCTAACGAGGGACCAGACACTGTCTCTCTCGGCCTTCTCCCCTCCTTGCCACCCTCTTGGTTCACCAGGATGTGTGGATTTGGTATTAGGAACCTTCTGATGTTTCTCCATACAGAGGACAAAGCGAGTTCTTTTATCCATGGAGAGAAAAGTCTGAGTTGATTTTACATATTTGTGTGCATCACGGAAATAATCTCTCCATCCAAGTATTTAGGAGATGCTGGGGCTCCAGGGGACAGACGGTCTTGTGTCCATCTCAAGCAGAGAGATGGGCCCTCCTTTCTCATGTTTGGGAACGCGTGGCCTTCCCCCCAGGAACTGCCGTGTTTCAGCATCAGGCTTTATATTGGTTGTGATTTAAGCCCGGCAGAACTGGACTCCTATTTTAATGGTTTTTTGGCTCAATTCATTTGGTACAAAGGAAAGTGTGATGATCTGACTTGTAGGATGATAACGTGATCGGCATGTTAGCACATCGCAAGAAAACAGAGCGATGACTTTGGATTTTGAGTTCCACCCCTGAACATTTATGGTGATGCCTCAAGCAAGGGGCCTGCACCGAGTAGGTGCTTGGTAGAAATTCAAGGCGGGAATTCGTCTGGTGATTGCTTTGTGCCTGAGAGTCAGTGGGAGAAATGAGTGATAACATATGCCCATGTGTTTGGGAAACGGGGATATCTATGAATTTTGTTTCTGTTTAAAGATGAAGTTTGGCTCTTGGCCTGGTCCTGGTCTCTGCCTGCCAGGTGGCGGTGGCTTGGCCCACAGACTCCTCTGCCTTTGGGTGTCCTTTTTTTTTTCAGGCTTCCTTTCTCTCAGTCTCTCTGCTGCCTGGCAGCTAAGCCTGTATCGAGGGTCCTTGTGCTCAATAGTGGTGGTGGGATGTGGCCCCCAACACGGAGGATCTTGCAGCCCAGGAGGGAGGGAACTTTGGATGGGGAGGTGGAGATCGTGTGTGTGTCTGTGTGTGTGTGTGTCAGGCTGGTGATGGAGAGGTGTATGTGTTGAATTCTCCCTACATTAAAGCCATTTTTTATTTTCTTCCTGAAATACTGCAGGAAGATAATCAACTTTCCCTCAGGTTCATGTGTGTGGATTGTGTGTGGATTGCTTCATGTCTAAACACAGTTACTAACACAAAATGAAGCTCTTATGTCAGTGAGCCAGGCTCAATGGTACAGTTTTTGTTCCTTAACAAAATATAAGTGGAGACAACATTCACAATAAAAGTATGGTACGTGCTGGAATCAGTCACCAAATTTTTGTTTCTCCTTTCCAGGCCCTGATATGCGTGTATTTAAATGGGACTGGTGTTTCTAGAAATGTGACATCCCAAATATTATCAGGCTTCTGGTAAAAAGATAGTGAGTGATGATCCTCTGCGCCACCACCAAGGGCTGTTGGAGATTTGCAGAATGGTCAGTGGGAATCCCTGCCCCGCTCCCACCCGCAGACACCACTCTGGTGGGGGGAGGGCAGGCTCCACCCCTTCTCCCCTCCGAGGCCTCAGGGACTAAGGATGGAGACGGTTCAGAGGGAAGGTCGAGGCAAGCGTGCTTGACTGGAGGCTGTGTGGGACTGGGAGAAGGGCCAGCCTGGGAGTGGGGGGGCTGGCTCTGAGCAGCTGGGTGACCTAGGAAGTCTCAGGCCGTGTGGCCTAGGTGACCATCCAGAGGCTGAGTGGTTTGTATCGTGTGGTGTCTAAGGTTCTTTCCAGGTCTTAAGCAGAACCACCTAGACCAGGGTGTCAGGGATGTCTACACAACCCACCAGGGGATCTTGGTAACTTGCGGATTCTGACTCAGTAGGTTTGGGGGACAGAGATCTTTACAGGTCCCTACTGCTCCTCTGATGGCGCTGAGAGTGGCCAGGGACTAGGCGGTGGCTGCTGACCAGATCTGCCTGGGGAGCTCCCAGGACCCACCAATGTCTGGACCCCGCCCCAGACCAGTCAAATCAGGAATCACCTTGTGGGGAGATGTTGTGCGTGGGTGCTCACGGGTAGCTGGGTGTGCACCCTTGGTGGAGGAGCACCTGGAATCTCCAACTTGAGCCGGCGTCAAAGTCACCTGGAGCGCTTGTGAAAACACAACTTGGAGTCCCAACCCAGATCTTCTGATTCAAAAGGTCTGGGGCGGGGTCCAAGGATTTGAATTACTAACAAGCTCTGAGGCAACGCTGACGTGACTGGTCTGGCGACTGCACTTTGAGGACCGCTGGTCTAATGTCATCAGCTAAGTTGTTGGTCATGACACAGACCACAAAGGAGTGGGTGCCGGAGGCTGCAGGGGACACCAGCCCCTCCGACCAGGGTCACTCCGTGCGCATCTGTTCTACACGGTCAGCTTCCTTGGTCAGCTTTCGTTGGAAAAAGATTGGTGGGTAGAAAAAAAAAATGTTTGCAAACCTCTGAACTAAAGGCAAGACTTTTAATCATGGGCATGATGAGTATTTATTCTTCTCCAATTGAGAGGAAAACCAGGCAGGTTCCTTGGTCCTCTTTGTTGCCAGATGTGATCTCTTTTGCCCCGAATCCTGCCCTGTCACACAGTAGGTGTTTTGTGTTCCGCCTTGCCTCTGAGTGCTCACACCTCCCAGGAGGCCTCCGAGTGTGGGAGCCCTGGCCTGGTGTTCCGCAGCTCAGCTCGCGGTGAAATCAAAAGTGTGTTGGCTGTTAGTACCTAGTGACTATTTTCCAGGTGCCAGGCATTGTTCTGGTTGTATGTGCATGATCTCATTGAATGCTTGTAATGACCTTGTGAAGAAATAAGTCCTGTCAATACCCATTTTGTGTGTATCCCAAGTATTCGCTGCTGCCTCCCCGACCAAGAGAGTGTAGATGCAAAGGGGCAGCCATTCAGGCTGGAGGGACGCAGGCATCGCTCTTGGTAAGGGCAGGGGAGTGCGGTGGCCGAGACTTGTCCTGCAGGCATTTGGGGAAGAGAGCAGAGCAGGCCCGTTGGTCCTACAGGTCCACTGTGTCCACTGCCCAGATGACAGGCCTAGGCCAGGTGACAGCACTCAGGGCCCCTGGCTGCCCAGAGGAAGTCACTGTGGCTGTCCTTGATCACAGTCTCAGGTGGCCAAGGCCTCCTGGGGTAACTGGCCAGTGAGTTTCCTCTTGGCCAAAGCCCTCTTCCTTCCTTTACGTGCAAAAGTGTCCGGGAACCATCCCGGGACGGGGGCTGGTGGATCTCTCCAGGCCCCAGGTCCCGCTACTATGACTGCTGCTTCTCACCGCAGACTGCTGGCTCGGCCAGCCCTCAGCTCGCTCTCTGCCCCGGCAGCCCTGGGGGACCAGGATGTGTCCAGCACAGCAGCTTCTTGCTGAGATGCTGTGTTAGAGCACGTGCTTCTCCCTGCTCACCCGGCGCATGCGGGTCAGAGGTTGGGGGCACGGGAGGCACACACGGATGTGTGGTCTTCCACGGGGCATCGGGCCCTGGGGGAGGGGTCCACAGCATCCGTTAGCCCTTGTTTGAGGCACCTTCTGTTGTTCTCGCACTTGGCACTGGGCCCCCTGATGTGACTTGGGCCTGAGAGTTTAGAGCTGGTGTTTGGCTGCAGAGGGAAGACGTGAGAGCAGAGGGTGGTGTCTGAGGTGCCCCCCCAAGCAGAGGTGAGGCCCCAACCGGCAAAGACCCTTCCAGTGGCCAGAACTATGCTGCTTTCCCTGTGTGCATCGGACCCAAGCACCTTCCCTTCAATTTGTTGAAATTTCATCTTCCACTTTCAACTAGACGGGTCTAATGAAAGGCTGACTTGGAAACTCAGCTGGGATGTTATGAGACACCTTATTACTGGAGTCTTTCTAGATGCAATTCCATCATATCTTAGTATGCCTGGCAAAGATATATGTGGGAAAGTTTACATCCAGCTTATCAACATTCCTACCTAAGCGATTTTCTTAATAGAACACATTTGACCCAAAACGCTTCTTTTTTGAGCCTTTGGGGGTCTTATGACTGAACTTTAACATGATTGGTCCATTCAGGTGGCCGACATGTTCTGGAATGGAGATGCATCTTGTGGGATTGGAGATAAAACTTCCTCCCGCCAGGGAAACAGGTGCCATCCTCTGAGGTGGGGTGCACTCTTTTTTTTCTGCAGGGCAGCATGAGGATGTAGCCGAAAGATGAGACAGGCAGGTGTTATCTGAGCATTTGCAGAGTTGGATGACAGCTCAGGTGAAGGAGTGGCTATGTCTCGGGGTGAGGCTGTCCCTCCGGAAGCCCTGTCTTGAGGCTGAATGAGCAGCCTGGGCCGGGTTCTGTGCTTCATTATATAGTCCATATATGGGGCGTGGGGAGCTGAGACGCCAGGCAGTAGCCTCCTGGCCTTGCAGACAGTGTGCTTTATGAGTTGAGTTTTCCCCCTACACCTGATGCCTCCAGGAAACCAACCAGGTCCTCCCGGCACCCCTTTCTCTTTAGAATAGTGGGCTAAATCTGTACCCCCATCGGAAATCCAAGCTGCCTCAGCACATGCCCAGCCTCTAGGCTGCATCTGAGCCAGAGGCAGCATTCCCAGGGTATCCCAGGGTGTCCCCCATGGGTCACACATGCATCACTAGCTGTGCAGAGGGACCGTGCTCTTCCTCTACCTTGACCTGCAGCGCTGAGCACCAGTGAAGCCGAGGGTCTGACCTGGCTCCTCCCGGGTTTCTCAGAGCGGCGTCTCATATGTATCAGGCTGGGCTCTGTCTGCCACCCCAGCTCCAGTCTCACAGGCACAGATTCTCCTGGGGGCCCTTGGAGTGAGAGTTTCCTAATGCTGGTGCTCTGGGGTGGGGTCCTTGACATCGTCAACTACAGAAGAATGGTCTGTTGACGCCTTCATCCTGTCTCACTGCAAAGACACTTCACGAATCTGGGAGACGTGGACTGGGAACCCCTTGTGGTGGTGGGATTCCTGGTGGAATTACTGGGAGAGCTTGTTTCCTGTGCAGGTTCCCAGACCCTGAGCTGGAGGCGTACTGGTCTGCAAAGGGGCCTGGGAGTCTCCATTCGTCACAAGCTCCTTTGGCAATGCCGGTGGCGTGGAATTATATTAACCCCGAACCTAAACTTTAGTGGGTGGACAGTGCCCCAGCCTGGACCCCAGAAGGTGCCAGGACAGTAGCTTCTTTCTTTCTTCTTGGCGGAGGGACTTTGGGTCAAACATTTTCCCGGGACCTCAATTTTCTCACCAATAAAAAGAGAAATTAAGTTTCCACGCTTCCTAAGAGTCCCTCCAATTTTGAGGTTCTAGCACATTAAAAACAGTCTGCATTTGAGGGCTGGCAAGTTACATTTTCCCCTGAAGGGGGCCTAGAAAAGACAGAGAATCTGCAGTGTGTAAGGGTGTGGGCTTCGTGGTGTGAGGCCAGGGTTATAAAGGTAGCCTCCGTGAGAGAATCATTTGTATTTATTGAAACTGCTGATTTTAATCGCCCTGGGTGCTCCCTTGATAAAAAATTATAATCTTCTGTAAATTACGGGTACCTTGAAATTCACTAGTTCTATCACTTCTGTGATTGGCAACCTTAAATGGCAACAGCTCATTTAAATAAGCAACATCTGGACATTATTATTTTTAGGGATTTTTCATCTGTTGATTTAGAAATCTGGGGCCTTTATGAATCTTGCATGAATATCCTTTTATGTTCCCATCTACCATCAAGACACAAAGAAATAGCCAAAAAATATTGTCCAGTGGTTTTCCGAGGCAATGCATGTGTTTTTTAAACAACAAATCCATTGTGGATGAGAGAAGACATAAAGTCGGCTGCCTGTGAGTGTAGGTGGAGGGAGCAGTTTGATCTTCTGAGCCAGAATAGCCTGGCAATCCAAAGCCACTGTAGGAAGAAGGCTTAGATTTTATATATCTATTAATATAAAGTTTTTTAAAATAACAATATAATTTTGGACTGATGATATCAGAGGATGGTATCCACTACTTCTCAGAATAATCCAATTTAGCACAATGTATTCTGAGCAGGTTTGGTAAAAATAGGTCTGTCGTCCCGAGGTATAAGATAATGCATTAATTTTTATGAGTGAGTTATGAAGATGTACAACTCGGTTAAGAGTTAGGATAAACATAATATTCCTTAATTAATCCATTATGCCATGGTACACATGTGCCATTTTTATTACTTTAAAAATGAAAAATGTCAAAAAAGGAAATTGCTGCTTTTTTTTATATCAAAAAAGCCTCTTTTGAAAAATCATAAAATGTCTAATCTAATTCACCATATAATACTAATGAGCTCAACAAGCCATCTCAACGCACAGTTTAGGATAAAAGGTCATGAGTTTCTGGCAGTCAGATTCCAGTACTTTTTCAGATGAGGCAAAACCTTTCCACACCAAATACCGGAAATGGCACGTGTGATTAGAAGTGTTATTAATAGCTATTTGCTATGAACCTAGTAGAGTTTTAGAAATTCACGTTATACCTTGCCTGCGTTTTCTGTCTTACGGCGGCAGATGCCAGGACCGTTTGTGGAGTTCAGGCATTTCCCCCGGAATCTGTTTAACTTGTTGCCCATCTCGGTGCCGAGGGGTGTTGAGTCAGGATCATTTGATGTCCTCGAATCTCTCTTCATGTCCTACACTTACTTTCTGGTGTCTGCCTGCTCTGCGAGCAGCGCTCCTCTTGTCTCTGTGTGTGTGTGTGTGTGTGTGTGTGTGTGTGTGTGTGTGTCAGTGTCATCTGCCCGCTGTTTCTTTTGTCTCATCATGGAATGTGCCTTGTGCAGGCACCTTCGGCCGTGATGCACGCAGAGGCTGCCGTCGGCCTTGTTATGGAAAAGAATTGCCCGGTGGGTTGAGGGAATGGCCAACAGCGGACTAGAATCATGAAGCTGAAAGTAATATTGCCAACTGGAGGTCATTTTTCCCAACTGAGGGGCAATAGTTTGCCACTATAAACTGCACATTGCAGTCAGTATATGTTTTATTAAACCATTTAGGGAACTTGGGAGCCATTTCATTTAAACTTCCTGCTCATTGTAGCTCAGGGCCAAGCCCAGAGCAGCTCACGAAAGGGGCCTGGAGTCGTCTGCAGAAGAAATACCCCGAGTGCCCAGTAGGATGCACCACAGCTGGGGAGCCAGGCCGGGCAGGGTGGTACCCGGGACTCCCAGAACTCCTCAGCGCTTGTGCGCATGAGTGTGAGTGTGCATGTGGGTAGATTCGCATCCCAGCTCTGCCACTAGCAGCTCCGTGACCTTGGTCTCCAGGACTGTTTCTGTTGCTGCTGCAAAATGAGGGGGTTGGATTTGACGGGAGAGGCAGGGTCCCTTCCAGCTCAGTGAGTCTCTGAAATGCTGGATGGTCAGGGGTCACCCTGGAACTGTGGTTCTGGGACTCCCCGACAGGCCCTTGGGGGTCACATGGCAACGTCCTCATCCCTGCCTCTCCAGAGGAGGCATTCTGGCTGTGCCGTTTTGATAGGCTCTGGGGACTGGTGCTGTCCTGGTCCAGTGGCGATATGCGGGTTCTCAGCACAGAGCAGGGTAACGGGCAAAATCTTAGTTCTCACGTGAAACGAGAATGACCTCTGATGGTGCTTTTGTGTCTGAGGAGCAGGAAGGCGAGGTGAGCACACCCTGCCTGGGGTCAGAGCCCTGGGTTCCCAGACCGCTCTGACTGCGGCTCGCTGAGCAGCTCTCTGCCACCTCTGAGCCTCAGTTATCCTGTCTGTGCAATGGGGTGGTGATGGGCATGGTGCTGCTCTTATTGCCCTCCCCAACCTGAGCAGGTCCAGTGACTGCACCTTGTAAACTGTCAAGTGTTGTAGAAATGATGCTTTATCGTTAGTGATAACTGCTGATTATAAGTGATCTCTGAGGTCTCCCCTGAACTGCATGCCTGTGAATCCTGTAGTCAGTTTGTGCCTATGAATAAAGGAACATAGAGGGTAATAGGTGCTTTATCTCTCAGAGGGATGAACAGAATGGAATCAGGCATTTTGGCTTTCTCAGCCCGAACTGGTGGTCTCTAGTAGGTGGCCTTAATTCTACAAAGTTATATAACCAAATCTTTTGTCTAATTGGTAACTATATTTAGGAGGTAGAGAAATATGTGAGCTATTCGTTTCGATTAAATTTTTTATTATGCACTCTGCATTTGGATTGACAACTATTAATATTAAAGAGCTTGGCCAAATTGAAATTTGTATTGCTGGAGAGACTTAAATATAATGTATGATGCCGAAAAAAAAAAAAAGCCTGGGGAATATGGGAGTTAGCAGGCAGGGTGCAGACCAGCCCCTGCCAGGTGCTGTGTGTGCCCGGTGAATCCAGCCCCAGCTCTGCGGGCTGAGGAGGGTGCATGGAGGGCTGTGCAGGGCTGGTGTCAAGGTGTCAGAATCTGAGTTGCTTTCATGGAAATGACACTGACACTAAGGAAAGATGTAGAGCACTTTTGAGCATATTATCCAAATACTTTTTTATAGTAACTATTTGTATACAGTGTTTTCTCCATCACTAATAAGAGGATTTGGGGGTAAGGCAGAGGAAATCGTTCTAAAATAGATTAGTAAGTGTATCACCATGGTAGTGATGGAAAAGAGGGGCCCAGTTTCTTCAGAAGCCTCAAAGCAAGTTGAACTGATGTTCTGAAAGCCCGAGGGAGGTGGTCAGCTCTGTCTGTCCTGGAGGAGGGAGGACTCAAGGCCACGGTCACACGGAAAATGCTCTGGGACCAGGAGTCAGTTCCAGTCCTAACTCCACTGCAGGCAAGTCCTGGGACTCAGCCTTTGAGGGAGTCACAGGACTAGAACTCAGCTCTAGAACTCAGTCTTGGGTGTCCTGTCTTGAAGCCTGCGACTGTCTAGAGCAGAAGGTCAGGCTGCAGCCCACAAGCCACTGGCCTAACGACCCCTGTTAGCTGGTCCTCGCACGCCCCACGCACTTCCACCTTCCTGATGGGTCGTTTTGTTGTGCCTTCTGTCTGGAAGGTCAACCCCACCCCCATCCTCCACACAAACTCCCCAGCGGCCTGGGCTGGAGTGTCCCTCCTCGGAGCCCACATCCCCTTCCATGAGACTGACCTGTCCCTAGACCGGTCTTTGCCTTCCCTTGACTGCTCCCACGGGCAGGGCTGTGCTTCCCTCCCTCGCCTTGCCCTGCACCCCTGGTGCCTGCAGAGAACACTCAGTGTGTCCGGGGCGGGTGCATCAGATGCTGCTCACCAGGTCTGGCTGCCAAAGGAGGGACGGGTGATAATGTCACACTTGGTGCTGTAGCTTCTTAGTTCATACTTTTTTTCTCTACTGAACTATAAACTCTCTGTTTTATCTGTGATTTTTCGCATAATTTTTCCTGACATTGGGAGCTGGAATACCAACGTGGGAAAACCTCCATTAGCAGGGATGCTCGAAGAATCAGTGGTTCTGATTCAGTGGGTTTTATGGACCCTTGAGGTTTTCACCTGCAAACATTTTGGTTCTAGACCCTTTGGTTATGTATCAATTTTAAACACCCAGGCGCTCTGGGTGAAGAGAGGGTTTTCTGAAGTTCCAGGTCTCCTGGAAAGGGGACAGGGTATGTCACTTGTGTCTTCACTGTCATCAAGCCTGCTCTGTCTCTCAGACATGACCCCAAGCTCCTGGAGGGCAGGACCCCGTCCAAGTCATGCCTGCTCCTCCCCCACCGGTTAGGTCAGTGCTGGTGCATCTGCGCCCATGACAGGTTCTGTGTGATGAAGAGATGGTCCAGTGCTGAAGGTGGAGGACAGAGGTGGGCTGACTGGAGACTTACTCCAGGACAGCCTCCAAAAGTGTTTCTTTTTCACTAAGTTTCTATGATCTGCTAGGGATGCAGTTTCTCTGGAAAGCAGACAAACTATGAAGAGAGAGTCTGGCTATCTGTTTGTTTTTTGACATGAATATAGCCAGGTGTAGTGGACAGTGTCAGTGCCCCTCAGCCCACACAGCCACCGGCTATTTCCTAAGGCACTGAGACTCTGCCTAGGCTCGCTGTCTCTCTGTGTCTGGCTCCTGCCACCAGAGTGTATATGACCCACGGGGAGAGCAGGCCAGAAGTGCGGGGAGGTAATGCTTCTGCCAACTCTGTGATGGGAGCTGGCGGGTGGAGCCCAGCCTCCTCACTTCTTCAGTGGGACAGCCTGGGGTGGGTCCTGTTCAGGGTGTCAGAGCACCCCCGGGGTGCAACTGGGTGTCCAGTTACACTCAGTCTAGCCCACTCCTTATCCCATCCTGGCTTCCTTCGTTCTTCCTTCGTACTGGCTTCCTTCGTTCCTTCCCGACTTCCTCACTAGCCCACCATTGGCACTTCTGGGATCACCTCCCACACATAGCCCCCTCCTCTTTGATCTTTGTCTTGGGGCCTCTTTTGAGGAAACACAACTTGAGATCCTAGGGTTGCCCTGCAGAAACTAGTGTATACTTTTTAAAGCCAATTCCCTTATGCTTGCTACACGTGAGCTTTACAGAAGTCCCTAAAGGGAGGGAGAGGACGTCATTACCCCGTTCTCCAGACGAGAAAGCTAAGGCCCTGAGAATTTGTCAGAGCTGGAACCAGATGTGTAACCGAGCTCCTGCCCTCCTCACTTTGCTGCTTCAACAAGGGGGAGCCCGGTTGGTGGGTGGTCAGGGACCCCTGCTGTCTGTCCCCAGTGAAGGGGGAGGGAGGGAGTGATTTTCCCAGCAGCTGGGGCGGACTGGGGAGGCGACCTGAGCCGTGCTTTGCTCCCATTAGGTCCAGAATGAAAGCAATGGGGCCGGAAGGCTGTGGGGACTGCCTCCCACAGAGCAACCAGCCTGACAGGCTCTGCTTGTGCCTTGATCATCCTCCAGTTTGGGGAAATCATGGGTAACGGACTGGCCCAAGTTCTCCGCATGGGGCTGGAGAGGAGTTCTAGGAGCACAGGCATGTTTGGAGGGGCCTGCCAGGTGGCAGAGATGCCTCCATCAGAGGAAGAGCCCTTTGGAGGGCTCCTGGCTGCCCCTTACCTCTGGGCCGGGGAGACTGCCTGGGGCAAACAGATGACTGTCCCCAACACATTTGTTCATCTGAAGCTCTGCAGAATTTCCAGTAAGAGCCAAAAAAAAGTAGCCCAAGAAGACTGGGGAGGCCTGAGGCCTGGAAGGCAGGGGGCCAGGAGGCCTTCAGTTCAGGGCCCGAGGCTGCACTTTCTTCTTTCTGGGCCTTGGTTTCCCAAATGGGATGGATGGTGTGAGCTCCCGGCTCTAGACAGGGAAGAGGAGGAAACTTCTATAAGCCTGAGCTGCTGCAGGGGCCAGGGGGTGGGGGGAGCACCTGCTAGGAGTGGAGATTCTGCAGAGGGGGAACTGGTGCCCTGAGAACCTCACTTGTCTGGGGAGGGAGGGGTGGAGAGCCCTGTGTCAGTTTAGCAAATAAAGGGCTTTGTGAAGGGAGGTGTGCCTTGAAGCCAGCACTGGGGTGGTCGGAGCTCTCAGGGAGCTTCAGCTCAGGCAGCTCAGTGGCCTTAGTTCCAAGCCCCTAAGTTACATCCCGCACCGCAGCCCCTTCCCTCGCAGAGAAGCTGTGGTTGGGGTTTTTTTCCTCTGCTTTTCTCCAGCCCCCACACTGGAGGCCCAGAGTGGCACTTGGGCTCTGTGTTGGGTGGGGCCTGCCGTGTACCCCATGTTCTCCTGGCCAGGTGGGGATCCTTTGGTGACCCGGGCCTGGCCTCAGGGTTGGGGTCCAGGGGTCTACCTCGGTCACCTGGAGGACTCTTCTAGCCAGGACTGGGTCAGCGCAAGTCGGGCTTCTGCCCAGCCCCTCCTTGACAGGGGCTGGCTTTAGGCAGGAGGGTTCCACTGAGAGTGGGCAGAGGCCTGCACTGTCAAGTGCCCGTCCTCGCTCTGTCCAGCAGAGGATGGAGCCCGGGCCGGGCACGGGCAGGTCCTCACATACGGGCTGATTTGATTTGACAGAGGCGCACATTTCTTTCCCTCCAAATTTTAATACCAGCTTCATTTATTATGCAGACTACCACTCACAAATGCTCACATTAGTCACCCACTTATTCATTTGTTCATGAAATCTGTGTGTTGGATAATTGTTTTGCCTTATTGACAGTTTTAATTCTACACTCCTTTTTTTTTTTTTTTCTCAAAAGGTCAGTGGCTTGCTAGCTGACCAGGCCTGCGTGTGCCTTCCCCGGAGAGACTTTTTGTAAAGAGATGCTTGTTTATGTTGGTTGGTCTTCAGCTTTGAGTTCCTCTTCTCTCTTGTTGGCTTGAATTGATTGATACCTTGGAACCCTCAAGACAACCCCCATTGTCTTGTCCCTTTGCTGTGCCATTTCCCGGCTCAGTACCTGGGCCCTGACCCCACAGCCAGATTATTGTCTTTCCTCTGCTTGTTCATTTCAAGTTAAGATCTAAAGACCTGTGACTGTCAGATGGAAGTGTATGTGTTGGGTTTGTAAGGCTCTTACTTCTAATGGTTTGATAGAACAAATGAAAACCATCAGGGTCTCAGTGTGGGACAAACCAAGTTTGAAAAGGCCAGGGGTTTGCTTTCAGCTTTTGCCTAAAAGTGCACGAGATTCAGAGGGAGTTTTTAACCTCTAACCAAAAGAAGATTTTGATTTGGAGAACTGAAAAGGTGGTTATGAGTTTGTGTTAGGAAGAAGATGGAATGTTCTGGGAAATCTGGTTCCAGTAAAGTTACTTCTGAGCTGAAATGTTCAAAGAGTGGAGATCTATAGTCAAAGTGTGTTATTTTGTGGCAACTTTCTCTATGCAGCTGTGTTTGCTGCAGAAACTCACATTGCTGTATGGAACGCTGAATGAAATATGAATGCGCTTTTTACAATTTAGTACTTTTAATAAAGGATTTGTGAGCAAAAAGCTTAAGTACAAGAACCACGGAACATATAGATAAAAATATAGCCATAATCACACATCAAACCTCGGAAAATTCATTGCACAGAGAACATCAGTAATTGAGAGAAGTTAAGA
The DNA here is from genome assembly GCF_036321535.1 of Camelus dromedarius. Classification (NCBI taxonomy): domain Eukaryota; kingdom Metazoa; phylum Chordata; class Mammalia; order Artiodactyla; family Camelidae; genus Camelus; species Camelus dromedarius. The sequence continues at coordinate 61,029,468 of NC_087444.1, forward strand.
GAACCGACAGAAAAATAATATATATGCCCAGAATTCTAAAGGCATGAATCCTTTTCGCTGGGACTAGGGCCTCTGAGTTCTCTAGGGTGGGTGTTTTATTACAGTGGATGCTTTACTTAGAAGGATGTAATTTATTATCATTGAATTCATATGGCAACGTGAATTTGGATTTGGGTTTCTGGAAGAAGTTTACAATTAGTCCCCTCATATATATTTATAGCTTTGCAAAACACTTGATGGTAAAATAAATACCTTACCTTTTTTTTTTTTTTTCTGATAGATCTGTGAAATATTCTTTTTTTTTTTTTTTTTTAAAAAAAAGCTAGCCATTGTTGAATGAAGCATGGCCGTCATGTTCAGAGAACATTGTGATTAGGTGGGCACCGTTCCCAGGGCCAGAGGACATGCAGAAAAAGATACAGCCATCTGTACCCTCAGGTACGTTGGTCTTCCGTGCGGGATGCTTTTAATTTTTGGAGATGTTCATTGTTTCCTCGTTGGAAACTTCCATCTGGGGCCTGAGAGCAGACTCTCAGAAGCCGCCTGACAGGTTAGTTACGAAGGTGGGCTTCCTCGTCTCTGTCATTCCCACTCTGCCAGTTCGACCAAGAGTCACCCTCACTCAGTCAGCCGAAAGCCCCCTTCTCCCTACACGTTCCTCGTGGCTTTGCAGTGTTTCGGAATCATCAGTAGACTGCGATCTCCGTGGTTTTCCGTTTTCTATTCAAATACAGTAGGAACTTGATTATGTGTTTCAGTACTTCTCAGCCTGACCCACAAGTAAAACCGGCGACAATGATTTAGTTATTGGCTCGTGTTTATTGCCCATGCAATAAGGTTGTGGTGTCTGACATTTTCTTCTCACTGTGTTGAAGCTTTTAGCGAGCTGCTCTGCTTACCCGGAAAGCAGCAGAGCTTGGCCTCTCTTTGCAGATGGGTTACACATTCCTTTAACACTGGCATGCTCCCCTAACCTTCCTGGGTGGCTTTCGATGACTTAAACACAGTAATTGGCATGGAGGTCTGGAGCTTTATTTTATGATATTAAATCATTCTTTTCTGGAAACAGAAATCTGCAAAGTATACCATTCATTATGTGAAGGCCTGTATTAACACGGGCTCTGGCGGATGGATGGCGACGTCCTGGAGAAGTTACGAAGCACATCGCGAGCAAGGTGCCAGCTCTCACCTTTGGAGGTGGGTGTTCGAACCAAGAGCAGAATCTGGGCTCCTACCTGCTGCATTTCCAGGAGAGAGGTGTTCGGTTTTTCTCTATTAGCTTGCTGCATAAAGGGTGACATTACCCGAAAAAGACTCAAAATGTGGACTGAGATGAACTTGACTGCTATGGCATTATTTTGGGGGGACTTGGCGATCTCTCCATGTAATCTCGTGAACTTTTTTTTTTTTGTATGAACCGTGCTTTTCTTGAAACAAAGAGGATTATCAGTCATAAGTTCTGAAGACTGAAATGGGGTGGGAGAAAGGTTTAGAAAAGGAAGATTTTTTTTTAAAGGACTTACAAAGCTGGCACTCAACTCCCATGGGGGAGGAGTTCTTGAGTTGGGTGCCATCCTGGTTCTCTTGCTCCATGGCAGGGAGGGGGAGATGGGAACTTTCGAGGCCCTGAGTGAGATTAAATGAGAACTGATTACTGCAGTCCATCGTCAGGTACTGGAGGAGTGTCCAGAAGGTCTGTGAGAGTCCCCTCTGGCCCCTGAGTCCTAAGGGTCACTCCTCTCTGGACAGCCGGGGAACCGTAAGCCTCTGGAAATCTCTCTGTTGACACACCGGGGCTCACATCTGGCTGAGTGCTTACCCTTGACTCCTAGCAGCTTATTTCTTGTGCTTCTTTGCTTTTTGCCATTTCCCATAACTGCCTGGGAAGTGGGCTGCACCATAGGTCTTTGGCCACCTCACAGGGCACTTGGATTACACTGAAGTGTTGCACTGCTTCCGAGCTTCCCCCCTCTGCCCGCCCCCAGCTTGCTGCCCTGGATAAGATCTCCCAACAGTGGAGTTAAAGACATGTGCAGAGGAGAAGGGTCCTCTGACAAGTGAAAGCATTTCCCATGCTGGTTTTAGGGATAAAGTTTTGAACAAGACGAGGAGTCCACTGGGAGGCACCAAGGGAGAAATGTAAAGAAATCCAAACAAACAAGCAAAAGATGGTATGAAAATGCAGAGGCTTGAGAAGTGGCCAGTGTCGTGAAATAACTTAGGGAGAAAAGCACTTGCTTCGTCTTTCTAATTGCTTTCTGATCACTTTCTAGGTTCTAAATGCTCTCTGAGAACACACTTTAGCGGTAGAAATGGACAAAAGGGGGGAAAAAATCAAACTTCCGGGCGGGTTGAAAAAGATCCTGGTTATCTAACTGGTATCAAATGGGCGAATGTGGAGTCTCTTCCGTGTCTAAAAATGATTTTGTTAGTATGTAGGTCACATTACTGTACTGTCTGGTTATTGGACGTTGCCTTAGATAACTGTTTGTGGAGTATTAAATGGTTTTGCTGCCTCAGCACACTTTTTAACTGGTATTTTTCACACAGTTGTGCTGCTGAAAAGGCGCAGTGCTGCAGCAAAAATCAATTTATCTTTCCCTCTGCTATTTGTGTATTGTGAGTTCTTGTAGTGTTTTACCGTTTGATTAATTGATATTCTTTGTGTTGGATATCATTTGTAACACTGCTGTCCAACTCTGGTGCCTTAAAAACTTTCATAAGAACACTACATTATTTATGTGAGTCCTCCTCATGACAAAGTACAATAGCAAGATACAGAAAGAAAAATTAGATCAAAATGCTTTGGGCTTATAAGTTTATTAAAGGGGAGCCGTGTTTTCCTTCACGTCTCTACCCGTTTCATGGAGGCTTTGAAGGGCTTTGCTTGAGAAGTTTGGTCATGAAAGTTTTTCCTTTTTTTGCCTTTTTTTAATGAGTGAGCACCTTGTTGGGGGGTCCCTAGGGTTCTAGCTCCCCTTCAGATGGGAAAAGTGAGGGGGGGGATGCGGTACAGAGCGGGGAGGGGCACGCCGCGTGTTGCGCCCGAAGCCTGGGAGACGGGGGAGCAGGACAGACCTCCATCTCGCAGGTGCCCTCGGGGCCTTGCCTTGCCAGAGAGGCCCGATGCTTTTAAAATAACGTGTTTGTATGCATTTCACACGGCGCGGGTCTTTCGGTGGGCATTATTAATATCTATTTTTAGAGCAAAGGCGGCAGCAGATGAAGGTAGACCAGCCCGGCGTTATGAAGAGAGAACAATACTGTTGCTTTCCCGTTTCATTATAAAGTTTCTTTGACCCTGTGGTTTATTTTCAAACATTCAACTTATTTGTTCTGGGGTATTCTTAAACAGGGGTTGTTTTTCTCCCTTTCAGAAAACGAGCACAGATGGTGATGGATTTTCCAAGTGCTGACATCCCTGCTTGAGAAAATGTTCCCACCTTCTTTGTGCCGAACAAGTCAGGCAAACTAACATGATGATACGATCATCGGTCTCATGCAGACATGCAGAATTGATTGACAGGGGAAAATTTAACATAAACCACACATTCTTTCAGTGCCTTCAATTTCTTAATGATGTTTATTTGTTGGATATTAGCAGCGGCAGGAATTTCATTTAAGGCGAAGAGCGGGGTGGGGGGAGGGGGGAAGAACGAAGACGAAGTAAGGAGAGAAAACTTGTTCCAGGCAAGCAGGTTTAAGAGGAAATTTACTGCTCTGGTAGAGTCTCCATCAAAACAATTTGTAACCGCTCCTCGGAGCCGGCTCTGGAGCTGAGGCTGTCAGCGGCTAACTAGCCATTCTCAGACCATTGCTTCTGTTTGCGTGACTAAATACAGACAATTAACGCCGAGCACTTTCATTCTCTATGAACTCATTGTTATCCAGGGTTCAAGTACTCAGATAATGGGCCACAGGGAGGCTGGGATCATGACGGGCAGTGGCAGAGGGCTGCTTGGTGAAGCCCATTCCTCATTATCTGATGCGTCGCTGGCCCCAGGTTGCTTCCCATGTCCACGGGGTTTTGGAAAGATTGGCCAAGGAGACTCCTTGTTCTGTGCCCTGGCCTGGGCATCAGATCCCCAGAAAAGCCCTCACTTCCTGGGCCCTGGAGGTGACAGCCCTGGGGGGACCCCCTGCGTGAAGGGCAGTGGTCATCCCACTCGTCAGCCTCTGCATCGCATCACGAGGGGCCTTTCTGAGCATCCCAAGGCCGTGTTGGTCTTTCGGATGCCCTCAGCAAGGGCGGGAGGGGACCGGGGGCCCATCTCATCCCAGAGCCTCAGACGGCAGCCCTTCAGACTGGACCCTGCCCCTGGAAAAGTCGAGGGCTCCCTCTTTCCACCCCCTGCGCAGTTCAAGTGAAAACCAACACAGAACCATAGCATAAGTGTAGTCAAAGTTCTGATTTTTCTCCCCTGGATGATTCTTAATATTTTTTCCCTAAAGCATCATGTTTTTTCGGGTGTTATTTTTCTCAGCTCTTTGGTGTCTACACTATTCAGGTGCCCCAAGCAGGATGATTCTCACTTAATTTACTCCCCTTTCAAAATTTTTTTTTTTTTTTTGCCATCTCCATGTCCTTCTATTATTTAATATTTTCTTTGAAGCACCTTTATATTAATTTCTCTGTCTTCATCTCTCTCTGCCCCTCTCTCCCCTGCCTTAGTTTGCCCTATCCTAACAGTGTCTGTGAAATCAGTGATCTGAGGAGCTGATCTGAGACACATGAAGGCAAATGTGTAACTATTAAAATAAAATTTTAAAAAGTAGGTCTCACATCTCACCACTGGTGCACCCTCCATAGTTTTGAACACCTGGGTACAGTTTGTTTTTTGCCATTATGCAGGTGGAGAAAGGAGGCACCTGAGAGAGGATGGGCCCTGGAGGGCCCAGGACATGCGTATGACCCAGGCTTGGGGGAGGAGTCTGACGGTGACGCTGGCAAAGGGTGGAAGGGGAGAGAGAGGGCAGTCCCAGCTCTTCGAGAGAGATGAAAGCTGGGTGGATGAAATGCTGGTTCTGATTCCTCGGCCCCCTCCCCTCCACCCCTCCCTGCCCCAAACTGTAGAACATTTTAGGCCCTGCAGGTGGACATCCACAGCTCCCACAGAAACCAGCTTCTAGGGTTCCTGGGGATTTTTTTTTTTTTTTTGGTTAAGTCAGACCTGCGGCATTTCTGTAAGAGTGCTGATTTTTCTTTCTGTATGAAACAGTTTAAAATAAAAATTTAAAAAATAAAAAAAAAATGGAAAAAAACATTTCTGACTTTGAATGATTCCCCCTTCTCGATCTGAGAGGGGCACTTGGGGTAAAGGAGCTGCTGGGAGGGCGTGTGCTGCGGGGCTCCGTGAGAGCGGGGAGTTGGACCCGGAACCTGGGCTGTACATCCTGAGAGCCCAGAGCCTGGGGTCCACCCCTGACGTCCCCGGGACCAGGGACGTCACCTCCCTCCCTGGGCTCTTTTCTTCTTTGAGAAATGGGGACAGTAGCCCTTGCCCTGCCTCTTACAGGGCTGCGTAGTACAGAGAGCTTTCTGGGCACTTCTTCCTTGGCAGAGCTGGCCCCTCCTGGGCCTGTTTGAGTGGGAAAGAAGGACCCTCAAGGAAATCTGGTAGGGTGACTGATTTTTTCTCAGGGCTCTTGTCCCATCTCCCTTCTTCTGTTTTCTCCCTGTTTCATCCTGCTTGGGGCACCTGAATAGTGTAGACACCAAACAGTGTTGGAACCCCAGCCTGGCCACACAACAGCACTGTTTCCCCAGGAGCCAGTGAGAAGCCTGCCCAGTCCACATCCCCCACGGGTAGCCCTTCTCTTCCTGAAGTTCTGGGCTCTGTTCCCCCTGGCCCCGCACTGTCACACTCACCCTGCAACCTCCTCCAGTCTTCTTGGTCCAGGGGATCCCTGTCCGATTCGGGGCCTATAAGGACTGGCCATGTGGATGGGAGAGAGGGTCTCATGGCCTGTCCACCTAGACAGTGGATTCCAGCATTCCTGGGGAGCCACGGCCAAGAATGACCTCACAAAGGTCCTGTCTGGATGTGGCTGCTGCCCGTGGAGCTGACTCCTGGGACCGGGTTTCACCAGGTTTCAGTACAGGTGGGCTGCCCCCTTTAAGGAAATCAGTAGGTGAAATTTGAGTCTCCCAACGTAAAGGCCTTCTCATGGGGCCAAATAAAAATGCCGGAGGCCTGAGAACTGAGAAGGGATGGCCCTTCCCCTGCCTCCCCAGTACATGTGCTTTAGATTAAGAAATAATACTAGGCCATAAGGGGCAAGGAAGTCCAGCAAAGACCTGCCGTTGCCTGTGGTGACACTCTGATGCTCTTTTGGAAATATCAGCCCCAATTGTTTGTTTCAGATGCTCTCACCTGGGGGTGTTTCATCCGGCTTAGGACGAGCCTAGGAGCGTATGCTTCCTGCACTGTTGAGGGTCTGCACGATCTTCTTGGGCTGCGAGTCAGCAGAGGGTCCTGCCCTCTTACTGTGCAGAGGACATCAGAGTGACAAGGTGGGGAGCCAGGCCCTCTGTGGGAGGGCAGTGGACTGAGCTGAAAGTCCTGGTGTCCCTGTGTGGTGTCCCTGTGGGATGGAGTCTCAGGTAGGCCCTTGCAGGCTGTGGGCCACACGACCTGGGGGTGCTGCGGGTGAAGGCCATGGTGTTCACGGGGCTCTGACGCAGGCTCCCTGGGGCCTAGGAACTCTCCCTCCCTAGCACCCAGAGGCTGGGTAGGGTGTTAGTTAGGTGGCTGGCATGGCCTTTGCCTGGTCTGAAAGGAGGGGTGTGTCTGAGGGACAAGCACGGGACAGGCACAGGAAGGGCGTCCAGGTGTGTCCAGGAGCCCAAGCCCTCGCTTTTCTCTGGGTGGAGCCACTGCCACCTGGGATGGTTGTTTGCTTGTTTGTTCGTCCAGACACTAGTCCCAGTTGCCGGCAGTGTGCCCAGCTGTGACCCTGGCACCGTGGAGGAGGCAGGACCCCTCCACCTGCCCATCATGGCTCTTTACCTGCTGGCCTTGGCCTAGATGGTGCCTTTCAAAGAGGCCTTTCTGCCCACCCAGTCCTCCTGCTGTTTCCCATTTTCTGTTCTGTGCTCATTTCCCCTTGGCCCTTTTATCTTGTTCCTCCTATTAAACTGCTTGCCCTGCTATGAGACTGTAGCTCCTTGAGGGCAGGGAATTTGTGCCTTTTGTTCTCTGCTTTATTTTTAGCACCTGGAACCTTACTCAGCACATAGTAGGTTCTCAGCAAATACATGTTGAAGGGACAATGATGAGTTACGGCCTTTCTCTGGAGGAGTGGATGGTCTAGGATGTCACCCCTAGACAGGAGGTGATGGGGCATAAGTGGTTGTGGAACATGGTGAGTGGAATTGCTAATAGGGACTATGGGCTGAAGTGGTCAGGGAAGGTTTCCTGGAGGAGGGGGACTTAAAGGGTGAGTCTGAATTTTTAGAAGCAGAGGGAAGAAAAGGGAGGAAAAGTGACAGTGGGACCTTCAGAGCCACATCTGGTTTGATGGGAAGAATTGTGAGTACTAGTGAAGATCCTGGTCTTTGTCCTGGAAACAGTGGGGTAGCCTGGAGGGTTTTGTGTTTCAATGTAGTTGATCTTGTTTAATTACAAAAAGTGTTATGTGTTCACTATTAAGGTTCAAGCAGTACCGAAGTATGTGATGTGAAACCCAAAGGCTCCCTTTCAACCCCACTCCCAAATCCTCCCGTCTCTGGAGAAAAACCCCTGTTAGGAGTTTTGCGGTGCACTCTGCCAGACTGTTTATTATATGTTTACATTATACGTATGGTAAATACTCACATAAGAAAATAATTCTACATGTACATATTTCCTTCTACTTAAATGAGACCATACTATACAATTGCTCTGAGATTTACTTTCTTTCTTTCTTTCTTTCTTTTTTTTTCTAAACTAACAGTATTGTTTGTAGATCAAAACATCAGTTACATAGAGCATACAATTCTTTTTTTTCTTTCTTTTTTTTAACTGGAGTATAGTCAGTTACAATGTGTCAATTTCCAGTATACAGCACAATGTTCCAGTCATGCATATACATACATATATTCATTTTTATTAATGGTTATTGTAAGATATTGAATATAGTTTCCTGTGCTATACAGAAGAAATTTGGGTTTTTTTAAAAATCTATTTTTGTATATGTTAACATTTGCAAGTCTCAAACTCCCAAATTTATTCCTTCCCAGCTTCTTTCCCCGGTAACCATAAGATTGTTTACTATGTCTGCAAGTCTATTTCTGTTTTGTAGATGAGTTCATTAGTGTCCTTTTCTTTTCTTTTTTTACATTTCACATATGAGTGATATCATATGGTATTTTCCTTTCTGTTTCTGGCTTACTTCACTTAGAATGACAATCTCCAGGTCCGTCCATGTTGCTACAAATGGCATTATTTTATTCTTTTTTTATGGCTGAGTAGTATTCTATTGTATAAATATACTACAGATTCTTTATCCAGTCATCTGTCTATGGACATTTAGGTTGCTTCCATGTCTTGGCTATTGTATATAGTGCTGCTTTGAACATTGAGGTACATGTATCTTTGAATTAGAGTTCCCTCCATATATATGCCCAGGAGTGGGATTGAGCATACAATTTTTTACTTCTATATAATTCTCTATAGTGTGGCATATCTGCATTTATGAAACCATATACTTATTGATAAGATACTATGGCAGTTTTCATTTTTCCTTTCTACATTATACTTACAATGCTACAGTGAACATTGCTGCATGTACATCTTTGTGAACAAGTTTGAGTATTTCTGTAGGATGGATTTCTAGAAGTGCTATTTCTAGGTCACTAGGTATGTGTAGTTAGTTCTTTGATACCACCGAGTTGCCCTTCAAAGTGATGCTGTATGTGTACATTATATACACATCTACCAATATTGCATGTATAGTACTCATTTCCCAAAACCTCACCAGTACTGAGCATTATTGCTCTTTTAAGTGATTATCAACATGAAAGATGAAAACTGGTATCTTTGGCTTGTGTTTCCCTCATTAATACTGCCACTAACTATTTTTGCATTATGTGTATTGGCCACTCCCATGTCTTTTATAAATTGCTTGTTAATATTTTTTTCATTTTTTGTCATTGATTTTTAAGAGCTCTTTACATATGTTAGGTATTAACCTTTTGTTGCATATATTTTAAATATCTTCTTAGTCTGGTTTAGAATAAGGGAAGGGACATAATCAGAACCAAGGCTTAAGAAGACTACTGTGGCAGCATGCTCAGGACGGATGGGGTGGGGGAGGCTGGGGCCGCAGAGACCAGGTATCATGCGGTATTCTGGGCATGAGTGAGCGAGGGATGACCATGCTCTTATGTTGCAGAGGATGTATCTTGCTCCTCATTCCGGGGTGGCATCTGGGTGTGTGTCGAAGAGGTTTGGAAAGGCCCAGAGGTGGTTGCTGGGGTCTAGTTCTCATGCGTAAAGATGAAGTCTTCTGCCTTTCTGGTCCTCTGAATCCCATGATGTGGCTGTGGCTCCTCTTGGTCCATGTGGAATGTCAGCTTCCTCACCCTGCCTGGCATCTCAGAGGCGGCCCTGCTGAGCCTGGCTGTGGACTCCGGGGAGCCTGAGGGCACAGGGACAGGGATGTAGCTCAGGGGAACCAGGGCGTGGCACTGGGCCAAGCCTGGGCTGGAAGGACGAGGCTCTGGCAGGGCCTCACTTTGCCGCCTCAGTTGTGAGGGTTAGCCCCCTCTGGCTTTACGGTGCCCAAAGTTCTCATAGTCTGTAGCTCCATAACTTAACTTTGAAGAGTAGATAAAAATGCTATTGTTAAAAACAAGTCCAGCCACCCTGCAGTGAAGGCAGCCACCACACTTTGACCCTGGTCCTCTCCAGGGGCCTAGCTCCTTCCTGTCCCAGGAGATGGGGTTTGTCATTCTGGTTTTACACACCAGGAAACTGAGGAGCTGGGGCTATGGTCTTGCCTGGGTTTCCTGGGCTACGATCTCACTGGGACTTAATCCCAGTGGGTGGCTTTGACACCAGTCCCCTCCCAGCAACAGGTGTTAGGAGAGTCTCTTGCAGCTGCCTCCAAGGCCAGACCAGATGCACAGCAGGTGACATTTCTCTTCAGGCCTGGGACCCAGGGTTCTGCACCTGTGCCCACGTGTCCATATGTGGAGATGGCCAGACTGAGAGCCCAGCGCCCTAAAATTAGATGCCCCTGCCCCACCTCACCCCAACCAGAGGTCTGCACTCTGGGAAGCTTTGTGGAACGGGCTTTTGAGCCCATGGGCTTGTGGTGGGCCATTGGCAGATTTGTTCCTGCCTCCTGGAGGGGTCCTGAGCGTTCTTGCTGGATGGTGGGGTGAGTTTCCATTGGAAGTTCACCTTGGAACTGAGTGTTGAGTCAACATTCGGAATTAAGAGCAGAAAGGTAACACTTCCAGGCATTTCCTCAATTCTTCCTAGACGCCCACGTATCTTATTTCCCCTCTTCACCACTTAGGCAGCAATTTCTCTTCTTGTTTCTAACAGCTACCTATAGAAAACACTTGAATGCAGATCATATCTTGATGGCATTTACTAATATAAATATTTGCTTTCTCGAAGCGATGTTACACAAAATGCCTGAGCTGCGGGCTAGGCTGCTCAGCGCTGGAGGGAGGCAGACCGCCTCCGCGGAGCGGGGCTGGTGTCTGCCATCATCACCCTGAGACACAGGGAAAGGGCCGCACATTGGGACATCCAGCCTGCTTTTTTCCGAGGACACGGTGGTCGTTTTTAAAATGATAAGACCATTTTCACCAGCCTCCCCCAGGCCTCCTGGGCTTCATGGAGGCATGTCCCCAGAAAGCGTGCGATTCAGCTGCTTGCTTCCAGAGTGCCCAGGCCAGAGCTGTGCTGTGGCAGCCCGCAAGGAGCTTGCGATGCACGGACACGGGGGTAATAATCAAATCAGACAGCAGTTGCATTTATTTTGCCTGGTGTAATATCCAAGAAGAAGGAAAGAACTGAGCCAGCCAGACGTAGGTCTGAAGAGAGCCAATGAAATGCTGCAGACCGTGGCTAAGGCAGGTGCCTGCCTTTGCAACGGAATAGGAGTGTGTTTAAATATGGGCTTATTTCAAGTAATTGTAGATATCACAAAAATTCTACTAGAGCCAAGGACCACGGAGAGGGCTTGGAGTTTGAGGAAACAGCATTTAATGGGCTTGAGCCTTTGAGTTCACCTCCGACAGTGTGTGTAGGCTGCCATGTGGAGCACTGGGGCTGCCAGAGAAATATTGTGTGTGTGTGTGTGCGTGTGTCATGTGCAGGTGTGTGTGCGTGTGCATGGGTGCACATATGTGTATGTGTACACACCTCGCCTCTTAGGGCGATGATCTATAAAATATTCCCTGCGAATGAACCGGCAGCCCTGCTCCCCGTGTCCCATTCTCCGTGGGCAAGCAAGGTCCCCTACTGAAGTCAGTTTTCTTCACCCAGGGTGACTCTGTTTTCAGACACACTGGGTTTGAAGACCACCTTTGAGGCAGCTCCCACACTTCCTTTATATTCGGTATGATTACAGTTTTTGTAACCCAGATGGCAGTGGTTTTAACAAATAAACCAATGCCAACACCAACTTCCTTGGCTGGACAGATGAGAATCAGCTTTAGCAAGTGAATAGGTGACATATCATAGAGTATATTGACTAATCCCTTCCCTGTCTGAGAGCGTTTTCCAGATCGTAGGCAAATACACTGGAGGCGTTTAAAATAGAAGTCACGGCATGGCCACAAGTGTATTCTGGGGAGTGTCTGCATCTACGTGCTGTGCAGGCAGGTGAGTATTTATAGGAGGTGCCTTGAAGTTGGGGATGCCGGCGGGGAGCCCTCTCCATTGCAGGGATGATTGTGGCAGGAACATGCTGGAATGATACTCTGCCTTCATTTATTATTTGCTACCAATGTGACTATCTTTTAATTTTTTTAAACAAATAATTTAGTTGTAAAGCCTCAGACTGATTTTTTTTTTGTGAAATAGTTCTAGTGAGCTAATTTATTTTTCAACTTTAAAACATCAGCATTTTATAGATCTGAATTTCACAATGTGAGGATGATTGCTACGTACAATTTGCAAAATTGTGATTAGCCAGCCCTTGCTTTGAGTTAGTTCTCCCTAATTCACAAAGGCTTCCAAGAATAGTCTGCACAAAATTCAGTTTGCAAATTGCAGGGCAGATTTTTAGAGGGCAGTTTAAAGAATGAAGTCCTAAGGGTTTTATCTATATTTATATCTCTTGTTAAACCAAACTCTTATGTAAATGTTACAATCTGTAAATAACTAGCAGGGCTGCCTTCTTAAAGGCAAGATTGCATCTCCATTTTTGAGATTTAGCAAAATTATTAAATGGCAGAATTGACTAAGATGCAAGTATATTTGGAACCAGCTAATAAACATTAATCAATATCATCAGCTGTATTTGTGTGGGTATTTGAGGGTTTAAAAGTACGGAGACCTTTCCGTTTGCAGTTGAATTTCCCACAAATTAAAATAAAATAAAAAAGACATTGCCCTTAGTGATGTTTTGGGGGGGGAAATGGTGATAGCTTTGGATATTCTTACTTTTTATAGCCATTAATGTTTCACTAAATCTTACACGACTGTATACAGTCTGCATTATTTTTCATCCTTCTGCCATTGGACAGGAAAGAAATTACTGGCTCCCATCAGTGTTACTGGCAATCCCCACGTTCTGACATCTGTTCCTTTCCAAACATTTTACCAACCTTGATGAAATGGAGTTCAGTGTTAGAAGCTGACTTGAAGGGAAAAAAAAAGGGGAGAATGATTAAAAAATAACATTGATTAAACACCAGAAGTCATTTTCCAATTGCTATCAATGTTTTGATGGCCGCTGCAGTTTATTTTTCTTAAATCCAGACAACATATAGAAATTTTAATCATGTTTAATCTTTGAATTAAACTGAATTAGTGGCTTCTCATTTTTAAATAGGAGTATAGTGGACTCATTCTAGTCAATTTTAATCAAAGTCTTTGAGCCCTATTCATAAGGAATGTTTTTGGTCTTTCTCAGAGAAATCATGTAATGCACTTCTCCTGAGCAAATTATTGCTCAATTCATTAGGTCTTCTTTATCCCCCGGTTCCCAGGCAAAAGCACACAGCATCCTGGGGGTCAGGACCCTCCAGAAGGAGGGGCTGGAGGGTAGGAGGAGCAGGGGCAGGGTCTGGGCCTGATGTCTGCAGAGCCTCTTGGGGAGGCCTTGCAGACGGAACGGTGGGCGCATGCACAGTATTGGGGAAACTGGGGCCCTAGGAAGAATAAAAGGCTCCCCTCCACCACCTGGGTTACCCAAATGATTTCCAGATTAATTTCCTCCTTTAAACCCATTCAGATCTCTCCTCGACTTGGCCCCCAGCAGAATCAGGGCCTGTAATTCAATTTGTAGACAGTAACGAAGGTCTGCCATGCACTGGGCGTGTCATTGGAGACAGAGGTGTATTTCCATCAGTTGATCCATATAATACATATCGAGTGCCTGGAGTATGTCATACGCTGGGAGGGTAGCAATGAGCAAACAGGGAAACACCCCTGACCTCCTGGGCCTTCATTCTAGTGACACAGGCAAGGGCATCTCATCATTTGCTCCCCTCGGGCACGAGCCAACCCGGGAGGCTCTTCCCCAAGGCCACACCTTGTCTTCCTGGTCAAGAGTGGTTAAAGGAAGCCAGCCCCCACCACTGCTGCCTGGAGCCACACCCACCTTGTGTCTGGTTTCTCTGCAACCCTGACTCTCATCTGCGCGCCTCCAGGCTCACCACCTTCTCCGAGCGCATTCTCTGAGCACTGAGAAAACTTGGGGTTTGCACAATAACTCCTCTCCCCACATTTGTAGTTCAGAATGACAAAGGAAAGCTTAATCCAGGACCACAAAATCAGGAAACAGGGAAAGTGAGAAACAAACCCACCACAGCACCCCTAATTCTCACCCCCCGCCCTCCAACACAAATCATGTGCTTTGGGTAACCTTCCTCATTTTCTTTAATGTTTCCGTAATGTAATCAGTTTTTTTAAAAAAAATTTTATTGGCATATAGTTGATTTACAGTGTTGTGTAAAGTAATTCAGTTATACATATATATGGTAACCTTCCTTTTCATTGTCTCTTTGCATAAACCTTTTTTTACTGTATATAATCGTAATAATTGTACTCATAGTTTTAAAATCTTTCCCCTGGCATCATGTGGTTTGTACCTTGCTAAGTTTCCGTACTGCTCATAACCTTCATTCTGAATAGCTTCTGTTTTCTGTTGAACAGATATGCCATAAATTATTTCAGAATTCCTTTATTATTGACATTCAAGTTATTTTCCAATAGTTCTCAAATGTAAAAGCTACTGTGATGGGCATCTTGCTACAAACGAGATCTTCCTTCCATATTTCAGGTTATTTCCTTAGGCCAGAATCCCAAAGGGGCAAGTGTCCCTGGGTGTCCCCACTTCCCTGCCCTCTCGCCCAGGTTTCTCTGTCTTTCTGGGACTTAGTCTTTTTGTTGCCTCAAGGACCTCCTTCAGGGCAGAGGCTGCATGTGTCACAGGCTCAGTGTTGGGGAAGGTCCGGTTAGGCTTGAGTCCTTGGCCAAACCCAGGAGATGCAGCCAGTTTTCCTAAGGAGCTGCCTTTTTCCTGAAATTCTCTTCTTTTTCCTGAAATTCCCTCTTATTCCATCTAATCAATGCTTTGTGGGCAAAATCATTCATTTTGAGAGTCCACACTTAAGTTTTTGGAATTTTCTGTTGCCCGACACCTGGAAAAGCCTTGAACCTCCCACTGGCCTGCTACACACCACTGCCCCCTTCCAAGCCCCTTACCCTCCTTCCCAGACGGGGGCTTCCAAATGCCTGCAGTCCTCCAAGCCAAGGCAGAGGGCTAACATGCTAGCAGGTGCAGTTCAGCCTTGTCGAGATCACTCTGGTTTGGCTTCTCACACCTCATGTGGTTTCATGGGGGTCCTGCTGGAAGGGCTGGGCACCTGCTGGGAGAGATTTGCTGAGGTTCAAAGCCTTCATAACTTCCTGGTTCCTCAAGGGAAGTACACAATGGCAGGTCAAGTAGAGGGTCTGAGAGGCACGCTTCGTCTCCCCCATTAACTGAAGAGCCGGTTATCAGAAGCAAACCCAGGAGCCTCGGATCCCGGACACTGGGCCTCGGACCCCGGAGGCTCTGGTCCCCCTGGGTACAGGGCCGGCACTCAGTGCTATTCCTGATAAACCAGACCACTCCCTTTCTGTTGAGGGGATATGCCATAAATTACTTCGCAATTCCTTTAGTACTGACGTTCAAGTCATTTCCAATCATTCTGTAACATAAAAACTACTGTGATGAGCATCTTGGTACAAAAAAGATCTGGGTTCAGGATCAGAGCTAGGAAGGTTCCGAAGGGGTCTCGTGGCCTCCTCCCTGGGGTGAGGTGGGCTGGTAGAGCCCAGACCTCTAGTGCTGCGGAAGGTGGGGACAAACGTGGGTGGGAGTCTGCTCTCCACTCAGCTCCCACCTGGCACAAATGCATCCCCTTCCTCACGGCCCACTCAGCCCCTGCCCACTTCCTTCCCTTCTCCCCCCTCCCATCCTCGCAGACTCCCCCCTTCTCGGGCACTTAACTCTAGTCCAGCAACACCTCCCACCTCCCATTGGCATCTGGATCTTTCTCGAGTTGCTAATTCACCCACAATCAATAATTTTATTCTTTTAAAGAAATTATAGAATATTTCTAAGTGTATGCAGGGAGAGGGGAAAAGCACAGTGTGTGTCGTTTTAGATTTGATGTGTTCTGGATTTAGAAGTGCTGAATAATTCATTCCTGTTTAAAAAATAAACATACTATCTCTATCAGGACTTGACTAGGGGACTTCATAATGAATTGGTTCCAGGGTTGCAGGGTTCTTGGGCTGGGCAGCATGAGAAAGGAGGCAGGCACTGTCTGGGGAGAGGCTGTCCTCTTTTCCATGGCTGGGGTGGCAAGACGGTCTTTGGCCAGGCTTGGAGGTGACGTTGCTGGATCTTAGAGATTTCACTTCCTTTGAGAGGTTCGCTCCCCTGGCTTATGTTCAGTCCCCCAAACCAACCACCCTCCATTGTTCCACCCACTGCCACCCATCCTTCCCTCCATGTCCACATTCTCTGTTCATCCGTTGTTGTCTGTCCCTCTATCTACCTAGCCATCTCTCCTTCCCACTGTCTCTCTCTCCATCCATGTGCCACCCTTCTTTCCCTTTACTCATCTGCTCGCTCATCCACCCATTTACCCCCCATCTTTCTGTCTGTCTATCCATCCATCCATCCATCCTTTGTGTCATGAGCACCCACACAGCACACAATTCTGAACTCCACAGTGCCTGTCCTTGTATTCCCGTGGGAGATTCAGGCAAAGGAATGATTGACAATAATACAAGGTGGTCCTTTCCTGTTGACAGCGCCTCTCCCCACCAAGTTGGAGCCTCTTACTGTGACTATTTATATGCTTTCTCTTTTTGCATGAAACTCCTTCTCTTCTCCCCCTCCTTCCTGAAGACTGATGAGCTGATTCCGCTACGGAATGTGTTAATTAATAGTAGTAACAGTTCCAGGGGATGCCTTCTAGACCTTTAGTCGTACACAGGGAAAGGTGGGCCAGGGAGGGAAACGCGTCTGCCCACGTCATTCACTGAACAGGACTCATATGAGTGCTCTTGTTCTGGATGCATCCACATCAGCTCCTCGGCCCGGGGAAGACTCCCAGGGACCTGTTTTCTGGTGTCAGGGTTCTCCTCTTCCTAACTTAGGGGGAATTGCTGTGGCAGGGAGAGTTTTTGGTTGGGGCTGGGGTCATTGTCCAGATGCCCCGTCTCACTCCTCATTCTTGACCTCCCGTCAAGGACAGAAGATGGTTCTGGTTAGGGGCGGGCTCTCACCCCCACCCTGGGGGCTAGGGTTCCCCCGCAGCCTGGACGCCTCAGCTGGGCATTGGGATCTGGGAGGAGGGACATCTGGTCTGTGGCCGTGATGCTAAGCTGCTGCTGGTGGCTGCGGGGCTTCTTTGAGCTGTTTCTTCACTTTAAAATGGGAAACGGGCATGCTGACATCTGTTTGGTCAGGTCCGGGGGTGTGGCGAGGCTCCAGGAGGAGGGCGGGGAGGCACCCTGGAAGGGGGGAGGGCTGTGGAGAGGGCACTCCGAGGTGCAGCGGGGGTCCCCTCAGGCTCGAACCCCTGGTCTCCCTCTCTTCTTCTGCCACAGAGCACCCCAGTGGAGTCCAATTCTGTGGACGGTGGCCTGGGTAGAAGGGTGGCCTTGGAACCAAGGAAAAAGACCCAGCCCACGTGTCACGAGTGAGCAGCCCCAGATGTGCCTGGGGTGGGGCTTGCTGAGCTGTAGTCATCGGCGCCCAGCTTCCCGGCTGTGCCACCTATTGGGCGTGTGGCTTGGGGTGTCCCCTCTCCTCTGGGTGGCACATCCCTGACCGTGGAGTGAGGGGCTGACCTCCCTGGGCTGTGATTCCACGATTTGCTCCGTGAACCCACTCTCGCCTGCAGACTGCACGCCGCATACCTCGTCTCCCCTCTGCTAAATCACAAACAGAAATTGAACTTGGGGTCACGCATGAAGTCATGAGTGTAAGTTTATTTTTTACATGTGGAGTGTTCTTTATTTACAGCTGAAATCCCCTGAAGATTAAACTTTAAAAAGATTTAATAGTGCTGGGGTCAGATGGTGACCTCTTGCCACGCTCTAGGCAAGCAGGCAGAGCTGAGAAATCGCAGCCTCTTTGAAGAGGCTCGGTGAGGAGGGCGCCCGGTGTGAGGCCGGCGGGCTGGCGCTGCCCTGCCAAGCCTGTGGGAGGGGCTGGTCCTCTGGGGGTTCTGCCCTGTGGCGTCATTTTGCCCTGGAGAAACAAGTCTCCTCAAGGCAGTCTTCCGTGTCCCTTTGGCTTCTTCTAGGGAACCCTCTCGAGTTTGGTCACTGACAACTTTGTGAGAAGGGCTGTTGCCTATGTGCCAGACGGTGGCTGGGGACATGGAGGGGTGCTGTCCCCTTTGGCACACCTGAGGGGACTCAGCTGCACAGGCAGCCCTGGGAAGACACACTGGGAGATCTTTTTTCTTTAAAAGCCTTTTCTTTCTCCTGTGCAATTTTAGCCTCCTGTTCCCTAACAGCCTTTTGTTAAAGGATGCATTATTGTTGAAATCGATGCACGAGGAACATGTGTCCGCCCTGGCTGTGGGCACGGAGCTCCGGCCCCGGTCCCTGGGGCGCACAGCAAACCTGGATCCCCCGAGCCCATCGTTGGGTGTGAACCCGCCCTGGCCAGTGCGGCCCGGCCCATCGACTTCCTCTGGGAATCCAGGCTCTTCTTGGCATACAGTTATTTTATGAGGAAAGTGGGGTGTTTTCCAGGCCTGCATTTGATTTTCACTTATAATTATCTCCACATAAGTCTTCAATTTTGGATTTTGAATTGGAGACACATGAACCCGGCTATGCATGTTAAAAGATCAGTGACAAAAATCACATGACATTTGCATGCCGTAATTATTCCCCCAGCCTCCTCAGCAGGCTTTGTTTGGAAGTCAGACCTGCATGCAGGCCCTTCGTTGAGGGGGGCTTTCGTGAATTTGGATTTGGATTTCTTTGTGTTCACATCTAAATTCCCCTAAGTGCAGCAGGCTTGGATTCAGACCACACTCTCGTATCTCCCAGACCCTGGCCTCCATCTCTCCGGCTCCTGCAGCACGAGCTGTGGAATTTTTATCCTTTGGGCAGTGTATTTGGTCTCCGATGGATGGAATAGGGCTCATGAGGACGTTGCAGGATGGGGGACAGTCTTATGTTACCCGGAGACCTCCCCCAGCATGGAGGGCATCTCCTGTCAGCAGTGCGAGTGGGCGGGGTCAGCCTGGCTCCGCGAGCCCCCATCTCTCGGGTGGACAGGTCAGCCTCCTCCTTGCCTGCTTCCTCCTCTCCCGGATGGGGTGCCCTGGAACCTTCTTTGTGGGGGTTGGTGTGGATGGAAGGACGTAATGCCTGTAAGGTGCCTGGCATGTAGAACAGCCCTTGGTGCATAATAACTATGATGACCATCAGTCAAATACTGGCTTATCAGAGAGCCATTAGGTGCCTCTGTGCGCCCAGCTCTACGGACCTGCGGGGGAGGCGAAGAGACATCCGTTGGGTCCCCGTGGGCAGAACAAGCCAGACTGGTGGAGGCTGGAGGGCAAGTTTAACTCCTGTGTGGGGCTGTGCTCCTGTCACAGCAAAACCTCCACAGCCCCCAGCGAGGCACCAGATGGACTCATGTGCTCCTAGCGGGGGGCTTTGTGTAGCCTTCCCTGCGGCCTGGGCCGCCCTTGACCTCACGCGGAGCGCGCCCTGAGTTCCCTGCAGTGGACTCCTTGGCTCTTGGTGCCAGCTCGGTCCATAAACGGTGATGCGTTACTGGGGCGTCCACGCGGGCCTCAGCTGACCACCCAGGTTCCGGAGGAAGCGTTTTGTAACACGAAGAGTTGTTTGCACCCCAAGTGTGCCCCAGACAAAGGCCTAATCTGGTGAATCCGCCCTACAGGAGGGAGGTAGTTGCTGGACCCAGTGTACACTGCAAGGGACAAGTATGCCTTTCTCTGGAAAAATCGGTGCCTGGACATTTATTTGGAGAGGGGTTCTTTTTGGATTTCCCTGCCCCTCTTGAAGCCAATGTCACCATGTGTTTGGTGTACTTTGGATCTGGTTTGGTGGCCTTTAAGAATTAGGAACCATAAGAGCTACTTAGAAATACTGGCTGCTTTAATCTTGTTATTCTTTTTTTGGTTTTTGGGTTTTTTTTTGGTGGTGATGGGGAGTAGGTAATTAGGTTTGTTTGTTTATTTTTGTTTTAACGGAGGTACTGGGGACTGAACCCAGGACCTTGTACAGCATGCATTCTACCGCTGAGCTCTACCCTCCCCACAACCTTGTTCTTCTCGATTGCATTCCCCTCTCCAGCCCTCCCGCTTGCCCCTTGCCCCCGGCCCCCTGCCAACAATAGAATTTTGGGGCATTGTCAGTGTGAGAAATGGGAATTAAGATTATAGAAGAGAGGGACGCACTTGTGCAAAGGGAGCTCTTCCAGCTCATAGTAAAATGGACCTATTTTGCAGGCTTGCTTTTAGACAGTGCACCAGGAAGACCCGCAGCTCTATGCGAGAGGCAGCTTCGCAGTCGGAAGGGCTGGGTCAGGGTCTGTCTCAGGCCTCTCAGGTAGACAAACACCTGTCCTGGGGCACATCTGCGAGCTGAGGCCCCGGAACCGCAAGTCCCCAGTACATAGCCTTGTTGAGAAAAGACCAAACGGACTGGAGCAGTCAGCTTACAGGGAATATTTCTGCTTCATAGGAATGTGGTTCGGCTTGCTGAAAGCATATCCTTTGCACAGAAACACGCATAATCCTAGGCCAACTTTGCCCTTTGAGTAAAAAATATGCTTAGTTGGAATTTTGGAGGTTGGGTGCGGGGGGAAGGGGCTGGGGAGTGGAGATGGGGAGGAATCTATTTCAAGCCTGTTCCACAGAATGTGTGCTTAGAGATGGCAACTCAGAGGGAGTAATGGAGTTCTGTGTTGTAACGTGGGACCAACGAATACGATAAAACATTGGTAAAAGTGATGATTGCATTACGAGACCACCTCTTTTATGGCCCTGAAAAGTTTCCATTGGCGCGGTCTCTTGGACAGACCTTGGAAGGCCCGCACGGATGGTGCGGACAAAAGTTTCTCAGGCCCCCTCCCTTGCTGCATCAGCTGCACCGTTGGGTGCTGCTCTAAGTTCTGAGGGTCATGTCAATATTTCCATCCAAACACACACCTTTTAAAAATGGAGATTTATGCCTGTGGCCGGATATTTTGCCCTGGGGCATAACTTAACTCACCAGGTCTGCCCGTGAGGGAGATACTTTCTCTATCAAATTTCCGAAGAAAAATCAAAATTGATTTGGGTTAATATCGAACGGTTGCTACTTGATTTTCAAAAAAAATATTGATTGAGCAGAACAGACGAAAAGTACTGCAAAAAAAAACTTTTTTAAAATAGTTTTTGCTGATAGTTTATGATATGACTTAAATGAGATGCTGTATTTGAAAGTACTTAAGATCATGCCTGGCATACAGTAGGCGGCCAATAAGTACTACTTTGGCTCTCTTACTTTGACTCCTCCCACCACCACCACCACCACCACCACCACCACCAGCACCACTACTAAGTTTTGTGAGTTGGGTCACTGTCGAGTAATACATTGTATCCTTTATTTATCATGATGCCGGGAGGCTCTGGGTGCCCACATGTTGAATATTAATTGTACTAAGTCTGATTCTGGGTAAGTTTGTGGCCAGTACTATTACGTTGAAATAAATTTGGTGATGTAAGCAGCTTGGGCAGAAGAGGCAGCATGGGGCAGAAGCCCACTCTTGACTGGTCAGTTTCTTGCACCCTGGGTCTCGTGGGTGCAGGCCAGTGGGGGGCTTCCATTTTGCATCAGCCTTTCCTCTGGGAGAAGAGACCTTGCAGTTTTCTGGGCTCAGGGCAAGTTGGAGGGAATCAGAGGGACTCAGAGGAGGCTTGACTTTGGAGCTGGGGATTGAGAGGCCTGGCTCAAGGTCTCGTTTTTCCACCAAAGGGATGTAGAGAAGAGCATTGCCACTGTGGACCTCAGGTTCCCGTTTTCAGTGGGTAGCGTTTAGGGCCCCTCCTCCACTGACATCTACACCCCCTGAGGCCACATCTAGGGAACGGCAGCCTGCCCCTTTGCAGGACTGGCCGTCCCCCAGCCTCTACCTCCAGCACGTTCTCATCTTCCAGGATGAAGCTCAGATGTCCCCTCCTCAGAAAGCCTCCACCTCCCTCACAGCTCTCTGTCTCTCACGTGAGCAAAGGATGCCAAAGGGAGACAGACCTGCAGCTTTCAGTAAAATGAGAGCTCCATGCATCTGAGCATGGTAGCAATCAAGGAAAGAAGCTGCTGGGCTAATAGGGAAGCGAGTGCTTGGGGTTCCAGAACATTCTCTTCCCTTTACATAGAGTCACAGTTCTGATGGTGTGAGTCAGGCTCAACGGTGAGCCTCCACTGTTTATTTTTTGTGACACTTTATCGCAACTTATGATTATCCCCATATTGTCTCTCTCTTTCCCATAAATTTAGGTCCCACGGCAGGAAGGGCCAGGTGCATCTTGCTCTGTGTTGCACCCTAGGATCTAGTGTAATATCTGATCCACAGGAAGTACTCAATGAATATTTGTTGAAAGGGAGCGTGCTTCTGTGATCCATGAGGCCCCCATTTCCTGGCCAGAGCCCCGTCTCTAGAGGACCGTGGAGCCCAGATAAACAGAAGTCTGGGAGTTCCAGTGGAGCCCACCTCATTCCGTGTGCTCTCTCCTTCTCAAAGGAAGCATCACTTGTGATTCTCCCAAGAGGAGGACTGGGTGGAGAGCTGGTGCTCACAGTGGGCGTCCAGGTGGGGTTTGGCCCCTGAGACCAGCATGGCTTCTTATCTCTTCCGCATCCTCCCTGTCTCGTGCTATTTCTGTCTGGAGCTGCCTGGATCTTTCCTGGGTGAAACTTGCTCACCTGCAGGCCTGCCTTTTCCTCAAAGCAATGTCTCCTTCTGACACTTGTTCCATCAGTAGCTTCCACCTCACATCACCTGACCTCGCCCACACCCTGTGCCCTACCTGTGAAAGGTGACCTAGGTCTGTGTCACAGGCACGCCCATCCCCGGCCGGACCCCACCAAGACTAACCACGGACCTCCCCCCACACACACACAAATTAGTGGACTGTGTCTGTGTTGACACATCTATTCTCACCCTAATGATATGTTTATTTAACTGATGACTGCTGTCCTCATTAGGGACTCATTGTTGAGCCTGGAATAGTGATTATTTTTGCTGATATTCCTTTTCTGCAAAGATGATTTTTTAAAAAATCACTCTTTTGGTGTGCTATGAATCCTTAATGAGGATAGTTAAATTTAAAAGAAACCCCCAAACCACCCTGCAGGTTGAAAATAGAAGTGTCTGCACAAGCAGGCTGCTGATCTGCTGATTACTGATGGACATGATTGGTGACAGACCCACAGCTTTCAGTCAAACGAGCGCTCCATGCATCTGAGCGTGGCAGCGGCCAGGGAAAGAGGCAGCTGAGCCAATAGGAAGGGAGCGCTTGGGGCTCCAGAACGTCCTCTGTCCCTTATGTAGAAAGGGTCATAATTCTGACAGTTTGAGTATTAATAATGGCGTCCAAATGGGACCCACAGCTGGGTGAATCTTGAGGATGGATGAGAAAGATGTTTATAAAAACTTATTAGCTGGATACCCGGCAAGTTGGATGGACTTTCCAACCCCTGAAACTGATCTTTTTCCTTTGGAATTCTGATCAAATGCCCATGTGGCAGGTGAGTACTTCCGGCTTCTCCCTTGAGGAGGAAGACCCTGAGAC
Source organism: Camelus dromedarius (assembly GCF_036321535.1). NCBI lineage: Eukaryota > Metazoa > Chordata > Mammalia > Artiodactyla > Camelidae > Camelus > Camelus dromedarius. The sequence continues at coordinate 61,052,968 of NC_087444.1, forward strand.
TAGCAGCACTTTGGCTAAGACTGGGGTCAAGGTGTGCTGGCGTGACATCAGATGAGGATGTGTCTGCCAGATACGTGGTCAGCAAGTGCCAAGTGAGTGCTGTGGGCGTCTGGTCCCCTGAGCTGGCCCACTTCCTGGCGCCTGGGGCACCTCCTCCCTGACCTCTTGCCTCCTGCTCTCTAGGGCATCCAACCTCTCCTCAGCCAGCACGTGTGGAGAGGCTGTGAGTGCAGCTCCCTGCGTGGCTCCCAGTCTACCCTCGTGCTTGGACAGAATCTTCCTCGCTGGAGCTGCCTCCGGATGGTGGCCTTTAAAATGTTTCTGCTTGTTTTGTACCACCTGGGCTTAAGTGTGGGCTTACTCTCTGTCTTGGTCCTGCACAGGTCCCCTCCAGCTGCTTCCATCTGAAGCTCAGCACTGGGCCATCCAGCAGCCACTAAGAACCACTGGGTTCATGGGGACACCCGCCCAGCTCTGTCCTCACCAAATGAGTTTCTCCTAAACCCAGATTTAAGAGGCAGAGCCATGGATGGGCCTGGGACGAGGTGGCTCTGCCCAGAAGTGTGGGCTGGTCAGTGCGTTCTGACTAGACCACGTGTCCTACACTGGTTTAGGCACTGACATAAGTCTAGGGCATGGTCAGACCTTGGAGGACTGAGTCCAGCTGGAAGGATCCAGCTAGCACATAACTGTTGGTGAATTACTCGTCTGGTCCCTCTAGAAGGTGTCCTCCAGGAAGGCAAGGACCACGTCTGACCATTCCCTGTTGTTTCTCTGGCATCTGGCACATAGTAGGTGCTCAGGAAGGATTTGCTGATGGAATGAATGAATGAATGAATGAATGAAGGAGACACAAGTGGAATGCTAATGATGCTTGGAAGAGCAAGAGAAGGGAGCTCAGGTTCATGCACGGTCAGCTTTGCCAGAAGGATTGTATAAACAATTGCTGTTGAAATTCAGAGGCTGGCCAGGGGCCCTTCAGGCTTTGGCTGCCCAAGGCTTCTTGGGAGAGATTGCTCACAGGGATGTGACTCTTATCTGGCACTTGGAGGCAGAGAGGAAGGAGAAGAGCATGCGTGGAAGGTCGAGTGGGATGGGCAAAGGTATGGAGGTGGGACCACAGGTGTGTCTGGGGGACAGGAGGTGGACCCCTGGGGCAGGAGTGAGCGTGTGTGCCTGGGAGGTGTTGGAGACCATCTTGGAGAGGTCAGCAGAGGCCAGAATTCACAGGCCCGGGCTGGAGAGTTCAGCTGTGACCCCTGATGTTATTTTAAGGTGGTGGCTTTTTCATATTTAATTATGAATGAAATTGCATTTGAGGATGGCAGCTGATGACGGCGTGTGGTTGTGCTGTGTGGGCTGCTTTCAAAATAGCTCACCCCAAACTTCATTAGTGATTAGTTCGAGGAAAGTGCAGCCTGACCCGCCAGCATGTTTCATATTGTCTGTGTTCTCAGGGGAGGTCCTGGCTTCAAGGGCCCCGTCTTCTGGGCCTTGTTTTTGGAGGCCCATTCCTGGGGACCTCAGCATTTCTTGATGGAGGGCAGGTTGGCGGCCCTTGTATTTCTCCTTTGTCCTTGCTATTTGAACTTGGAGCACCCTGAGGTGACAGACAGAAGCCCCCGCCTGTGGCTCCGCATGGCCAGGCTGGTGCTGGACACCTCGCTGGCCAGGCTGCTTGGCCCACCGGGTCGGGTTGCTGAGCCGAAAGGCTGGCGTCCCTGTCTCCTGACTTCTCCTAAATATGGTCAGTGTTTGTAGTAGCTCCCACCACCATCTGCCTGAACTGTAGCTTTTGGCTTGGCCTCCTCCCTGCTCTGGACTTAGTATAAACCCTCATTATAATCGAGATTAGCCTCAGTGAGAAGTACACATGAGTTGGCAACCACGGCAAATCCCAAACAGCATCTCCAGCACCGCTGGAGATGTGACATAACCGTGTTCGCCCTGCTTCCTCTCCTGACATCCTGCTCCCGACCCTGGCCAGAGACACCCCGCGGCCCCGGGCAGGTCTTCTGTGGGGAACACGCTGGCTCCAGGTCCAGCTTATATCCCTCGCCAGGGACTCAGGTTTGCTCTCTGCTCTGCTGCTGACCTTTGGACCCCGTGTGACCTTCAGAGAACCGTGGGACGTCTCTGAGCCTCAGTTTCCTGGTATCTGTGTACTGGGGTTAAAGTGAAAAGTAGATACATACAACAGAGCATGAAACTGAAAGAACTCGGCACCACCCTGGGCTCCCGGCGGGAGCGCAGTAGGTGTTGACTCCTCTGCTGCCCCGATGATGGCCGTGACAGTGATGGTGGACAGTGTGGCACGGGGGCTGTGGAGCACGGAGCCAGACAGCCCACTGAACTGAGTCTGGGTTCCGTTACTCCCTGGTTACTTAGCCTTGGGCAAATCACTTGACCGTCCTTTGCCTCCGTCTCCTCCTATCTGCACGAGGGCAGTGCTGACAGCATTTCACAAGGTTGTTGTAAGGCTCTGAACTTGGACCACACCAAGGGGCGCCCGGCTCGCCGTAAGCATTATTCACGTGCTAGTAAGTCTTTGTTCTTACTGTTTGTTATTGGGATTACTGTATAGCTATTTTATTTTATTTTTTAAATTTCCTTCCACTATTTATTTATTTATTTATCTTTTTTTTCTATTGAGTTACAGTCAGTTTACAGGGCTGTGTCAGTTTCTGGTGTACAGCACAATTTTTCAGTCATACGTGAATATACATACACTCATTTTCATATTCTTTTTCACCTTGAGCTACTACAAGATATTGAATATATTTCCCTGTGCCATACAGTATAAACTTGTTTATCTGTTTTATTATTTATCAGTCAGTATCTGCAAATCTCCAACTCCCAGTTTATTCCTTCCCACCCCCCACCCCCACTGGCAACCACGAGTCTGTATTCTATGTCTGTGAGTCTGTTTCTGTTTCATATCTAAGTTCACTGTATTATTATTTCAGTAGTTGTGTGATCTTGGGCACACTGGTTAACCTCTTTGAGCCTCAGTTTCCCCACGATGACGCAGAGGCGCCATCACTGCAGGTGGCTCTGTTGACTGTCGGCATGTGTGAGAGGGCGGGGCCTCGGGAGCCTGAGGGTGCTGCCCCGAGGGGCTCTCTCCCTGGCTGGCCCTCCTTCCCCCGGGCTGTGACGCTCCGTAGCTAAGTAACCCTGGCTGCCGTGTGGCTTTTGACGGAGGTGCGCGCGGGAGAGCCGCATGTGCCGCCTCCTCCTTTGGGTGACAGCTGTTTCCAGGCAGATGCCTCCCCCATGTTCTGGAGCAGTGAAAACAGGGGAGAGCGTCCCAGATTTAAATTTGGAATGTGCACGGAATCGTGCCAGCCTGCCTAGGAGCCCACAGGGCCCGCAGGCTGGGTGTTGTTTTGGGTCACTGCTGCTCCGACCCTGGGACGTGAGACCCCACATGGCAGGGTCTGGGGTTCTGGGTTGGGCTCTTAAACCCTGAGTGCAGTGGGAGTCCCAGAGCAGCGTGTGGGGCTGGGTAGGGCCTCTGACCAGCCACGTGAGGAGTCTTTCTCTGGGTCACTGGTCTGCTGGGCGAGGTGCAGGCGTGAAGCGCGGAGGGAAATGGATACACATCAGAAGGAGTGGGCAAGAGAGGGCACTCGGACCTGCTTCCCAAGAGTCTCCGCACCATTGCTCTCCGGTCTCAGAGTGTGACGTGCACAGGCTTTAGCTCATTCCTGGGCCGAGACCCCCTCACTGACATGCTGGCCTTCCCTGGAGGGTCCCTTGCCCACAATAGGCCTCCTGTTAGGACCCACAAAGTCACTTATAGAGATGGACACTGCCACCTTGGGGTGAGGGTTGCCCTCACTGCAAGTGGCTTTGCAGGACCTCCACACCATAGACTGCCATCCGGAGCCCTGGGGAGTGGAGGGGAGGTGGAAGAGGGAGATTGGGCGTGCTCTGCGAGGGCCACTGTGGGTGGGTGGCTGCACTAGCGTCAGGGTGGACTTGTCTGGCATCTCCAGCCCTGCGTGCACTCTTCTCCCCCAGATATGACCCTCACCTCGGGGCCTCCCCCAGTTGTGAGCTTGCTGACCCTGTGTGAGGCGGTCCGACCTGCGCTTGTCACTGCAGGGAAGGCAGGCAGACTCCCAGCTATACCTGCCCTGGCCCCTGGCAGCCTGCCACCTGCCCTGTCCCTGCTCCGGGAGTGCCTGCTCTAAAGGGGAGCAGTGAGAACAGGGAGCCTGGTCAGGCTGGCCTCGGGAGCTGATGAGCAGTGTCTTGGTCACTGTGAGCCTTTCCTGGGGGAGCCAGAGAGGCCCCCAGGCTCCAATGGCTCCGTCTCTGGGGGAACAGGGGCCAGCTAGCCAGCCCAGGAAGTCCAAACCCAGAAGTCATTGTGATTCCTCAGAAGTGGCCTCAGGGGACAAGATGATGTCAGAGGGCCCCAGGACACATCTCGGGCAGCAGTCCCCTCCCTGATGGGATACTGCAGTGGGCTCAGCTGACGCCCCGTGCAGTGCTCCCCCCATGCAGCAGTGTCTTCCAAACACTGGATTAATGCACTGTCCCTTTTAGTCTCCTCCCCTTGTCACCTCTGAACGTCTCAGAGACAAGCCTTGCAAGTGAAGGTCGGTTTTCTTGCCTCCTTGAGGAATTTTTTCACCTGCTCAGGCACCTTCAGATCCCCTTGGACCAGGGCTCAGAGCAAAGGAAAAAGGGCTGTCTCTAAATTATCATCGTCTCAGACCTGCATATGTACACGAAAATAAGCCTGAATGCCTTTTCTTAGTATGCAATTTGCTGTCTATTTTTAACTTGTATATACAGGGCCCCAAAGAAAATTCTGCGAGGAAGTGAGAGCGCATTGTGGTTGCAGATCCACAATCGCCGAACCACCTAAGATAATTGCCGAAATGACATCCTTTACAAAATGCAAGGCTCACAGAGAGCGGGTTCCTCCTGCAACAGGCGTCCTGCGCGTTTTCCGTCCCTTTGCCTCTGCCGCCGCGCACTTGATTCCCTTCCAGCCATGTCAGGAAGACTTGAGGAAAAAAATCCCACCATTAAAGACGTGCTCTTTGTTTTTTCAATCTGTGACCCCGGCAATCTCTTTAGCAAGCCATGGTTCAGTGAACTGGCACACAGCAGCCGTTCAGCAGTGGAAAAATCATAAAACAGATGGAAGCTTTACATTTTTGTTTAGTTTTTAAGAGCAGTTTTTATAACATCGCTTAAAACCATTCTGATGCATCATACTGTTTACACTCAAAGCTTTGTAGCTAAGATGTTTACAGTATGGAGAATGTTTTAAGATATTTTATAGTTATGATATTTAGATAATTGGCAAGGAAAAAAATAGTTTGTTGAGATTGCAGTGATGTTGGTAATCGTGAAGTAACTTATGAGTCTCAATAAATATGTCCAGTTTGGTGGAAAGTACAAACTCAGTTAAAACAAAACAACACAAGAGGGAATATCTTTTTAGTGAAATCATTTCCTTTTCTTAATCAAAAGATGACAGGCAGGGCCTTAGAACTCCCATCTGCGCGGCACCACGCCACGGCCCTGAGCCGGCTGCCTCTTCTCCTGTGATGGATGGTTGCACCACATCGGGCACTGCTAGTCCACACGAGTTCATGCAAACACCAAAGTTAAGAAAGTTCAGTTTTAGCCGGCCACCTTCAAATAAACCCAGCGCAGCCCCCCCACGTATCTTTCTGCAGTGGAACTTCGGGAGATTTTTTTTTTTTAATGTCAAAGAATTTATGCAGAGCTAGGATTTGGAGCTCCTTTTTTCTTTTTCTTTTTTTTAAACGGCCCCAAAATGGCATTAATCAAAAACAATAACTCCTTTTAACTTTTCTAAGTGCTCTAAAGGAAAGTATGAAATAATCCGTGTGTGGGCCACAAATGTGGAGAATGCAAACATTTCACAATAAACATGTTTAAATGAAAGACCCTGGCAAGATAGTCTGAGAGATAGTACATGCTGGGTTAATTAATGCGTACTCATAAAAATAAACCTCACTTTTAAGATTTGACCAATAAAAATCATTAGCATATTTGGATCAGATGACTTTATGTATACACTGAACTTCTCCATGGCAAATGGTCCTCTGGAACGCCTGGAAACAGATTCCAGTTTTAAAGTCCAAACTCTCTTTCTGTCTGCTCTTTGTGTTTCCAATACAGTGATACAATGATTTATTCTGGTTTTATCTGTTATACCTGCAATTGATCTGGTGGTGATGGGATTAAAGTTATCATTTTAGATGAATAAATCATAGTTAGATAGCCAGAAAAATGTTTAGTTGCATAAAAGTGCCTATTGTTTGCTCATAACACAACGTTTGATTTTCACTATAATCAAATTACTACAGTGCATTATTTTTACTCCAAGATGCTGATTTTTTTTTTTTTTTTTTTTTTTGCTATCGTAAATTGAATCATTTCGGCCTATTCGCAAATGCAATCTTTTAAAAATATTTTCCAGAAATCATATATTCAAAGGCTGACTTTGGGTTGTGGGTACACAGTGTTGTGAGGTTCTGTTAAATTAGAAATCACGTAATTTTCTGAGCCTAATTACTGTATAGAAGATTCTGATTTTATGTTGTGGTTTTTGTACAGGAAAAGGCAAACTGCTACAAAGACCTCTTCGGTATGAAACTACCAGTAAAACCAAACTCATTTTAAAAGAACTGAGATTGGAATTCATAAACTCAGTAGAAGTTATGTTGTAACTACCCAGACAGTGAAATTCTGAACCCAAGATAATGCCACATTTCAAATCCTTATGAAAATAAAAACAACCCAACAAAAATTATTGAGGAAAAAACTCCAGCATGAGTTTAATTTTATCCAACTTTATTGGCAGCTTATTTTGAACTAATGTGCAATAAAGTTGCCAAGCAGAACAATTGAAAGAAATGAGAAAAAAACATTTTTGGGGGGTTGTTTTCTTACACTGTTTGTTTTAATAAAGACTGTAGAGCAATAAACACCTGAATCAATGATTTGGTTTGGGGTCGGCCAGATGGCTTTCAGCCTTGTCGCTGCTGCTGGGATTTGCCAGTTCACAGAAGGGCAGGCACTGGGCCGTCCGTTTCAAGCTCTTCCGGGGCAGCTGTTCCTGGGTCTGCTCTACCCCCCGCCCCCATGGGGACAGATGTGGGCCGTGGGGCAAGCCCTTCTATGGTAGCATCATCCTAGCTAGCCTCAGTGAGACAAGTACCCACTCCTAAGAAAGCTCCTTTCACATGAATGTTTCTGGATAAAGGACTTGCAAGTCCAAGAGATCCAGCTGATTGTAAACAGTGTCGGCTTCATACCCTCATTTTGTCCCAGAGACTCAACATTGCCTATTTTAGAGACCGTGTGTTTATGCCTGCAAAACGAACCTCTGTGTGTGTGGATGTTCGTCCAGAAGCCACACCTAGTGATTCCTGGGGTGGAAGAGCATCTCTCTGGAATGCCTGTCACAGGCTCTGCTTCCTGAGGGTAGCACGCTTCTCAGCCCCTCCCTCCTGCGAGGTGGGGGGCTGGGCTTGGGGGAGGCTCCCCCCCCCCGGGGTGTCTCCAGGAAAGCCTTCACCCGGGAAGGCCCTGTGCCCATCTGAAGACGAGGGGGGAGGAGGTAATGTGTTCAGAGGGCTGTCACCTGGGGTCCCAGAGGAACCCCAGGATCTCCTGGCAATGGGATTAAAAATCTACCACGCATCTGTGATTTTGCCATGGAGAAGCCCTGTAGTTTCCATCAGATTTTTGAGGGTACTTGTTTTTGAGAAACACAAGCTTTTGTAGACGGACCCTTAGAGGTAAAAACTAGGAGATGGTAGCCTGTTCTTGGAGAAACTGGGAGCTGCTTCAGGACGGATACAAACATCTGCTCCCAGGAAAGCCTGACCCACAGGACGCTGGGTTGGGTGTGCGGGAGGAGAACAGAGATGAGTCGCCCCCAAGTGCCTCCTACAAGCTGCCACTCTTTCAGTACTTTTTAAGGTAATGTGTTGATGTGACGGCTGTGATGAACACAAGCAACAAGTGCTGGGGAGCTGAGCCCAGGCCTGGGTGGGGAGGTGCGGGCCCAGCCCGGGTGCTGGGATTCAGGGGCTGGGAGTCAGTGCTGAAATGCACGCCTCTGCTGTCTCTCTGGTCTCCCGTCCCCTTTGCCTGTCCCCAGGGATGGGACTTGGACACGGCAGTGGCCCATCTCAGATGCCATGCTGGGGACCCTACACGTGCATCTTTTGTTCCCGCCTTTGTGCCAACACTGGGCCTGAAATCTCGGTAACTGTTGGCTCCTGTGGCTCACTTCTCGCCACCAGCACCTGCCACGCCCTGGGAGCTACTTGTTGAGCGAGTCCCTCTCATGGGCCGATGCAGGAGGGAAGGGGTAGTTCATGGTGTGTGAGCCAACGTTCTGTGGGGGACACGTAAGAGCTAACCATGAGCCAGGCATGCTATGTCAATTAATTAGTTACTAACCATCTCATTTAATTTAATTAATTCTTGCGACTATTTTCATCCCATTTTAAAGATGAGGAAACTGAGGCTCAGAGAGGAGGTCAGGTGCTCAAGTCCACAGTCCAAAGTGTAGTGGAGGAGAATTCAGGCCCAGGCTGCTCACCCCAAAGGTGTTGCTCTCAGCTCCCCACCCCCACGGTGCCCCAACGTCAAGAGATGTCTTCAGATTCGACGTGGCTGAGCATTTTCCTCTTTGATATAGTTAGGTATCTGTTTTACATACTTAGATGAGGAATAAATATTGTTTTTGATTTATGGCAGTGTAATATAAAATTTCCATTTGAAACAAATTGATTTAAGGAAATCTGTGAGTCAATTTCAAGAAAAATCCTCACTAGTTAACGGTACAGGTATGCGCAGAGATGGCGGTAGGGTGAAGGTGGTATGCAAATCACTGAAATCTGGGCCACGTTGTCCCCAGCCTAGTTAAAGTGGGAGGGCAAAGGAAAGTATAGCCCCTCCACACTTAGAAATTTCAGATGAGTTCTTGTCTTCATTCTGGGAGACGGCCTCTGATGGTGTCTAATGGCCAGTTTTTTAAGGGAGAGTCTTGGGTGTTTTTCCTGACACGTGTTTAAGGCAGGATTTCTTTACCCACCAACAGGAGCCTATGGTCTTCCTCAAGAGCCATGCCTGGGTTTGAGTCCACCTGCCTCAGTGGGGACTGGCCTCTGGCTTGGAATTAGTGGTGGGACTGGAAACAGAAGAGAGGAGTGGGTGGCTAATTGGGGCTGGAAGGCTGTCAGTGTGGGAAGGGATCTCTCTAGCTCCTGTGTGTAAACACCAGCCTGCCCAGGTATTGATGGCAATATTGGGGTTGACATATGGCCCTGCTGACCACCCGACATCCAGGACGTGTCCTTCCATGCCACTATGACTGCTGCCACAGAGTTAACAGTTTCCTGGCTATCAGGAAGCCTCCAATCCAGTGGTTCTCAAACTGGCTTCTGTGGGACCTCAAGGGTTCCAGGAAGCAGCCTCGGGAGCCAAGAGAAGGAGAGGACTTGAGGTCTCCTTTGCAGCTGTGGCTAGAGAAACTGCTTGTATGGTAAGATTTCCTTGGAAAGTGACTGCTAGAAAATGCTGAAAAACCATGATCCAGATCAAGTTCTTGATTCTATGGATAGGAAACCAAATTCTGTAGTAGAGCAAAGAATCACAAAGATTGACTCTGTACAGTTATTTTAAATAGAAAATGTCTTTATTGAGGCAGGTCAGTGGAGCTTGGTAGAAGAAATAAAATACATACTTGAAAGGAGTCATGAAGGTTCCTATGGTCCAGTCTCCTGCTTTGGGTAGCCTGGCCCCCAGCACATGTGGTAGAGATGGATGCCCACCTAGGAACAAGCCCTCCATGGGTAGGGGACCCAGAAGCCACAGGACAGAGCTGCTCGGCGATATCAGACAATGATGGCAGATGGTTGGGTGGTGACTGGGTGCCAGGCCCTGAGCTAAGCATTTTCAGATACGTTACCTCCATTCTAAAGATGAAGAAATGAGGCGGGGGGAGGGGGAAGGGATAGCTCCGTGGCAGAACGCGTGCTTAGCATGCACGAGGTCCTGGGTTCAATCCACAGTAGCTCCATTAAATAAACAAACAAACCCCTAATTACCTCCCTCCTCAAAAAAAAAAAAAAAAAAATGGAGGCTCAGGTGATAACGTGAGTTCTCAATGTCTGTGCTCCTGCTGGCTGCGGCTCCTGCCCCAGAGGAGGTGTCCACCAGCGTCTAGCGGGTGCAGGATTGCACCCCAGCCAGGTGGCTCATGGTCAGAAATGCCTGACTGAGCCCTCTCATCCGGAAGCTTCAGACAGGAGGCAGGAATATTGTTTCCCTTCCCCTGAGTCTGTGGGCATTTGTGCAGAATCCTATTGGCTGCCCCACAGGGTTTTCCAGGAGCTTGTGTTCTTTGAGATACAAGAAGGGAGCCCGGGATGGGTGTCCAAACACTTTGACAAAATAAACAAGAAATTACTATTTCTTCTCTTATATCTTACATCAGCCCGCTAGGTGCACATGCCGTAAGAGATCATGTGGATACCTGTTCATTGAAAAGGTGCCAATGGTATTCTTTCATTCATTCATAAGGCATTTTTCATTTACATGTGTATTTTTGCGTTCACACATTAATTCGTGCATTTACTACTTTTTGAAACTCTTTCAGTCATCATTCGATCTCTCCATCCACCCATCCATGCATGTCTTTATACATTCATTCACTTATTCACCGGATTTCTCCCTGTATGCATCCGTTAGCTCATTCATTTGTTTCATTCTTTCCACAAATAAAACACTTCGAAATTAATTAGATTCTCTGGAGAAATGTGGAGTAGTTTAACCGTAACTCAGAGTGAACCCTGGGCATCTTTCTCATCACTGGGCGTGGAGGCACGTGGAATTGGCTAAACAGTGCCAGGGGCCCTGAGGGAGAATTATTGGACCACCAGAGGCACAGGCTAAACCCATCTATTGTGCCCCTGGGATCTAAATGTCACTTGCGTGCTGGGATCTTGGAGTCTTCCCTCCCCAGTTCTTCCTGATGGCCTGAGAATTTGTGGGGTCTTCCCAGACTGCCTCAGTAAGTCTTGTGACCCTGAGCCATCCTTGGGTTGCTCCTGGGCTGGCAGAATGCCTCATGGGGAAGCAATAGATGATTGAATCCAGGAGCCAGGGCTGCAGTGTGACAGTTTGGAAAGAAGGGGCTGTCTGTCCAGATGAATTCATGTGGGGCACACATGGAGTGGGCAGGAGAGGCAGTGAAAGGCACGGTGGGAATGAAACATAATAAATGGGTCATTCTCTTCTCCCCCACCGAAGGGTTTCCATCTTTTTTATTTTTTTGAATGTCACATTCTGGATTTGAAAACACAGAACCCATAAAACATAGTAATCAAAGGTGAGGTGAGGTTTCTAGCAATGGTAATAATATTGGCTGCAAGCCAGGCTAAGAACGAGAACGTTGTACCCTTGGACGTGAAGGGTTTGGGAAGGGACCTGCCTCCACCAGACTGAGTGAGGATTAGAGATAACTTTTCCGTCAAGCTCTGAGTTGGTGTCGTGAATATAGACAGGTTGTTTCGATGGCTTAAATGCAGACTTCTTTTGATTTATGGTTTATTTGCTCCCACACTCAACCTTCCTTTTTTGTGCAGGACTCGAAATGCGTATCCGTCCCCTTGCTGCTTTGCAGACTGTGTTTAAGTGTCTGGCTGCAAGGATGCTTTTGATAAGCAGAACATCAACAAAGGGCTTTCACATGTGCAGGCTGCGCGGGGTACCTGTTGGCTCTAGAAGATGTGTTCAGCCTTTATCGCTCTGTGAATACTTTCTTCTCTGCAGGGAGGGTGGCGTGGGTGACCAGCTGGAAACTCATCCTATGCTCCTTTAGACTGTACTTAACTCCTGAGGTACCCTCCTTCCCCTAGGCATTCATGAAGCCTCACCCCAAGAAGACAGGCTTAGGTGGCCCATGTATCAAAACCCCGCTCACACTGAATCTCAACTCATGGCCAATCAAGAGTTCCTCCTGTAGCCTGGTTCCCTAGGTAACAAGCGTCCATTTGAGAAGGACCACAGGAGAAGGAACCCTCCCCCCCGCAGCACGCACGTTCCTCCTTTGCCTGTATCCTCCATCCACCTCAGTCCCAACTCTGTCCTCCCCGTCCAACCATCCTTTTGCTTATTGCTCTACTTGATTTAAAATACACAGCCATAAACACTCAGGGCAGCCAGCGGCATGGCCGGATATAATATTAATTTCTTTTCTGGTTTATTTGTGAAGGAGTCAACCATATAAATCACCTTAAGCCACTAAGACAGAAAGTGAAATCGCGTCTTCAAATGGAGAAGTGTAGTGTGTTACCATTAAAATCCAAGGCGCATATGTGATCAATTTGAGGTTCTTAATGTGGGTATAGTTTTGTTAACGTTGCTTTAGATTATGTGAAATGCTCTGAAAGTTTTTTTTTTTTCCTCCCCCTCCGTTTTCAGTGGAAGGCATCGGGTACCCCTCGGCAGCATATCGTTAGAAAGTCTGGTGTCGGCTGGACGGTCTCCTTGTAATGCCATTTTTCATGACTTGTTTAATTAACAACCATTTTTGACCTAGACTAGTTATAAAAGTGTTGCCATTCTCTCCTGCTAAATTATGTCTAATGAACATATTTGCATGTTATCAGATATAGCAGTATATCATTTCAAATTTTGGCGTTTAAGCCTGCATCACTCAAAACAGCTTTTGTGGATTAGTAAGCAGGTGAAATCAAAAATCTCATTTCATATCTGACATTAATAACTTTCAGGGGGAATGAGCATTGGCATTTATGTCTGGACCGGAATCGAGCCCAATGTCCTAGAAACACAAGGGCAGCAGACAAACCTACTCACCAGATAGGAAAATAAATCATGCATAATGCAGAATTTCTACCTTACATGTTAATTAATGTGTGCAATCAATTACTGATGTTACAATATGAGAAAGAAACTGGTGGGGAATGGGGTAATAAAAAATACCTATAGATTTATCTGCTTCTTTTTTCTATTTAAACAAATAGTCTTCAAGCCTGTGAATGCTGTGTTGAGACATGCTCTGAATAATAAGCATCATAAAATCTAATCAGATTTATAAGAGGAATTGATTGTTGTGGCAGGAGGAGAGGGTGGAAAATAAGCTGAAATTTAAGTGTTAATTTTTATGCTAATCCACAGTGGCTTCATATGAAGCAATTTTGTTCTGTGCCACAAATATAAAATTGTCCCTTGCAGAGAAATGTCAGCTTGCTAGACCTGAAAGCAGTAATTTATTAGGTATGTTTCTATTAGTATGTGTCACAGTTGTTAGCAGGCAATACACACAATGGTGCTTCATACTTATCCTCCAAGTCTCAGAATGTTTCAGCTCAGTGGCTGGAACGTGGGGCATTAATACATTATCATATGCGGGGTGGTCTGTGCCCTGTGGACAAAAGGCTATTTAATACAATTTAATGTCATTCTGAGAAGAAGTGGAAAAATAAAGACGGGGAATGAAATGGCATCTGTGTGTTTCACAGTGCACTCATGCACAAACCCTCAGTTTAAGAGGTATGACATTTCTGCCAAGAAAAAGAATAAAACTGGGGCATTTTTTTTTTTATAACCTGTTCCCCACTGCAGTATTTTCTAAATGCTATTAAGTGATCGATTTACACGGCCCCATGATGATGTCATCTATAAGAAGGGGAATGCAGATGACAGCAAAATACTAGTGACAGTGACCTTGTTTCAGAATCCTTGGAACCCTGTCAGCTTTGCTTCCAGTATATGGTTTCAAAGAATGTACTTTTTGGACAATATCTAGTTACTGGGTAGTGAATTAATAGAGTTAAGGGTTCTGATGCAATTCACATATAGGTCAATTACATGCGCCAACATCTGCTCTGTCACCATCATTTGCATATAGCATTCATATGTTAATGACGCCTCTTTTTACTCAAGTAATATATTTAAAAAACAAGATTTGCATATCAGTTTGGATCAGTATATTACAAGCAATTTATCATTTTCTCCTTCTTGTTACGATTTTTAAGAACAATATCTTGAGTGATGGCTGCTATATTTGAGCACGGCTCTGATTTATACAAGAAACCCTTCAGTGGGAAAGCTTCCATTCTAAAGCCGCTTAAAGCCTTATAAATCAATAATGACACAGATGGACTGGTGATAATCTATTTAGAATGCCTGATAGCAAATATTGTTGTACAGATGATTAGAGTGGTAACTGTTTTAGCAGAAAGCCTTTCCTCTCTTTGTAAATGGTAAGTTTGAACAAAAAAAAAGTCCTCACACAGGGACTTATGTCAGGAAATCTTCGTGCTGGGTCTGGATCGCAAAGGGGAAAAACATGGGGGGGAAGAACAAAGAGACTTCCCGCTCCTGCCAATATAATCATATCATTCCCTGTTTCTTTAACAAAACAGGACCTCTTAATGGAATTGTGTCTTCAGGTGTAAATAGCATTAAAAGCTGCTTCTCCTCCCCTCTTTGCCCTGATACAGCGCAAGGAGTGAGAAAATAAAGTGGAGGTTGTCAGAAGTGGCAGCTGCTTGGAATCCTGATAAATATAAGCTTTTATTGATCTGATGAAAATGAAAGATCCCAGTGCTAGGCAGTATTTAGCTTCTTGTCTACAGCACGTCACCGGTGGCCTTGCATTGGGATAGATTTTCATTCTCATACACCGGATTTGATTTCATCTTTAACCTTTTCAGTTGAATTTCCTTGACCTCTGCGTATTGCTGTGATTTGGTGAATTTGTTACATTTCACTTTACATCGTTTCTTTCTGTATTTCCTTTTGTGATAGGGAACTGGGACGCCCCTCTGGCAATCTGTCAGTGCCTGGATCAGCTGCATCCTTTCTGGGGTATTTTCTCACCAGACTGACAGTCCTTAAGACAAGTATGCAGTTAAGCTGCTAAGGTAAGTCTTACGATATTAGAACTCTCTGCCCTGGACACACATCATTTCTTCCTGCTTCGTCGCGTTGACCTAACACAAATCCCAACCAAACAGCCCCCCTCTCTCTCCCCCGGGCCAGGGGCTTCCTCCCAGCCTCTCCCGCACCCAGGTAGGATTCCTCTACCTGCCCACAGCTCTGGGTGAACGGTGGCTGGCAGGACCTTTCGCCAGGAGGGAAGCATTCCTTTGTGGCTTGGGTGTGTTTGGGGATAGGTGGGGAGGGGGGAACAAAGGAATCATAAAAAAAAAAAAATGTTATTTTCCTCTCTGTGGCTTAATTCCTTTCTCAAGTTTTCTTCTGGGATAAATAGGAGGCTTCAGTTCGAAATCCTGAGGTGCTGCTAACATATTCTGGTTCCAAGAAAGTGCCGCTGTTATTTTGAGTAGTTTTGATACAACCAAATCAAAGTGAAGATTTGAAATAGCTTTTCTGAAAGCCCAAGCTGAAGTCATAAATTATTCTGCACCATGATTCTTTCTGATAGTAAAACCATACCTCTTTGCCTGACATTGCTGAAATGTGGAAAAGTGAAAGTTAAAAATAAAATGAAACATTTAAATCTTGGCTGTTGAGAACCCCAGACAGACATCGAGGCCAGTCGATAAAGGCCTCTATCAATTAGGCTGCCACAGTTATCATCAGATTTGGTTTATTAGCAATTGCACAGGTGCGGGCTTCTAGTATTCAGATTGGGAAGAGCTGGGAAAAACGCAGGGAAATACCATCAAATGGAAAGTGAGGGTCTGGGGCGCCAGGGTCCTCCCGGTGGCAGGGCCCGGGGCAGCGGCGGTGCCCCTGCCTCGTGTCATAGCAGGAACTATCTGCAGAGAAAGAGTTGGAACTTTTCCCTTTTTTAACCCCCTGTATTTGCGTTAGAAAGTGTTGATTTCACACTGTGGTGAGTGTTTTCCATCAGCTTCTTGGTGGGTGTATTTCGTGTTAAGAAAAAGGAGCAGCGAACACCAGCAGTTGGAGCTGCCGTCGGCGGTTGGCGGGCGGGCCTCCAGTGTCTTTGGGACTTCTGGGCGCTAGGTCTCCTCTGGCGATGGAGACAGACAGCCACCGGCTTCTGGGCCTGGGCCTCCAGACTGAGCTGTTTGGCTAGTCCCCTTCTCAGCATAACGCAGGCAGAACAATTTTGGGTTCCATAGCTGTTTGGTTGGGAAAACAAGCCTGCGGTTGCCAGTAAGGTTTAGAATTTGCCTGCCAGATCAGGGAATGTCTGTGAAGACTATTTTCCCTCTTGGGAGGCAAAACACAGATGGGGGAGTTAGGAGTCTTACAATATTTAGCTGCTACATTGATGGTAGGGATGCTGCTGCGTGCAAGCTCGCAGTTTCTGAAGGCCTGGCTTAGCATCACTGCCGAGCGGCTCAGGTAGGGGAGGCGGGTGAGGCTGGCTTGCCCCGGGGAGTGAGCACACCAGCCCTGGACCTCATAAAAGATAACAATGATGCGATGCTCTTGGGTTGGACGGGAGCAGGTGGAGCCGGGAGATTTTCCTGCATGGAAAAATGTACATCTTGGAATAATTTGGTGGGGGGGGGTGGTCATGTGAACTGGAAGTAGGGTTAGAACTTTATATCCAAGAGCAAATTCTGTGCCCTGGAGACCAAGAAAGGGGACAAGCTTTAGAAACAGGCGGAGAGCGTGCAGGCATCTTCTTTCCCGCCTCTTGCTGACTTCCCAGCCCCAGCACACAGGATTCTCAGGCCGTGGAGCTGGACCCTTTTCCCGGAATTATGATGAGCTGGTTGAGACATTTCTGGATTTCTAAATGTATATACTGGGGGAATCTTGCTCCCATGCCTCCCACCAGTGCCCTCCCCATCCTTTGAAATGGACACTTGACTTGTTAAAGACATATAAAATGCTACACAAGTGCAGCTTCGGGACAACTGAAGCCCCATCACACAGAAACCCTAAGCAACCTGTCAGTGACCGAACCTCTCATACACATCAGAAAGTTATTTAATGTCCTGCCCCATCATGGTTTTCCAGAACAACCCCAGCAAGAATTGGAGGCAGAGGCTGGAGGTGTGGCTGTCCAGCCCCATAGCTTTCTCCTTCACAAAGACCCCATGCATGGTTGTGAGGCCCAGTGACTTCCAGAAGGAAGTGGCTTTCAAAGACCACAGGACCTTCCCTCCATCTGACACACAGTCTGTCCCTGGGGCATGTGCGGGATCCTGGACTTCGGGTACTGATCCCACTGTGGCTCCGGCTGTCCCGAGGCAGCCCCACTGCCCTGGCGCAGACGTGTGAGTCAACAGTCTTCCCGCAGCAGTAATTACCTTAGTTAAATGCTGCAGGAGAAGTTCTTTGGGACCACAGAGGAGGGAGTGAGTAATTGTAATTTCTGTGTGACAATGATGATAAACCCTGCATGTGTGTGTGGGGGGGGCTCTGCGTTGTATCTGCTCTTCACCAGGAGACCTCCAGGCTCTTGGAGGTAAAGGTCCCCCAAACTCCTTTGTGGCCACTGGATGATGTAGGAGGGGAAGGTCCCATTTGTCTCACTTTGCCCGAGAGAAACATGATTCAGAGATAATTTCAGCTCTAGAGGGAAGGTAGAGGATTATCTTAATCCTCATCATTTCCCCCCCTCTTATCAGTTCCACTTTCCCGACTTGGAAACTGAGGTCAGAGAAGTGAGTGGCTTCCTGCAGGTCACCCAGACGGGGGACGGTGAGGCCAAGGTTTGCACATGCTTCTTTCTGATTGTGGAGCCTGATCCTTTGGCTGTGGAGCGGCCCGGGGTACAGCCTTGAACAAGACAGACAAGCCCCCTGCCCTCAGGGAACTTATATTATGGGGCTGGGAAGCAGAAACAAGACAACCATGGATAAGATGATGTCAGATGGTGATAAATGCCGTGAGAAAACACCTGCGGTGAGGAGGGGGAGTTGGGAGTATCTGCACTTGGGTGGTCAGGGATGGTTCCCCCTGAGGAAGGCACATGGGAAGTGAGAGGTCTGAAGGACACAGAGGAGCCAGCCGGTGAAAGTCTGGAGTGAGAACATTCCTGGCAGCGGGAATAGCATGTGCAAAGGCCCTGTGGTGGGGAAGAACCCAGCATGTGTGGAGGACAGTGTAGGCTGGAGCACAGTGAGCTCTGGAGAGAAGGTGGGTGGTCTGGATGGCCTGGATAGAAATGACTTTGTGGATTGAGATGAGGACTACTGCCTTTCTTTTATGTTTCTGTTGCTTTTAACCAGAGGGTGTGTCTTGAGGAACCCTCCTTTCCAGGTATGGGAATGCTCCCAGGTGCTAGAATTCTGCAAGTGGCTTGAACCAGCTCTTAGTGGGTTGTTTGCTGTGGCCTTAATTTTCTCCCAGAGAGGTGTCCTGGAGACTTGTTTAAAGCTGACAGGCAGGGATTTCAGGCTGCACAGGTACAGGAAAGGTGGCTAGTTGCACGGGGGCCATGGTGATTCATGGCAGTGCCCCACAGCTGCTCCTCCAGACCCGGCTGAGCACCCCCTAGCTGCGGGGCTTCTGGGGCTCCCTTGGATAAGGTCTGCCTAAATCTGTGCAGGCTTCCAGGAGGTGCAAGCGTATCCCATGCACTACAAGGAAGTGTTAACTCCAAGCGGATCGTGATCACTTGTTTGTCAGTGCTGATGTGCGGGTCATCAGCAGGACGCAGAGCGAGTTTAAGGGTAAAGATTCTTAAAATTCTAGATAATTCCTGGACCCCTGAAACCCGAGGGCTAGCAGCAACTTATGTGATCCCTTTCACCTCTGCCTTTTGGAATCATTAGAATTTGTTGCAACTTGATTTAAGCAAACTCAATACATATCAAATCCACATTCCTTTCCAAACTTTCTGGAACGCAGGGACTGGAAAGCCCATGACCTGCGTAGGTCTGATTTATGCAAACACCCAGGACACGATGAGGCCAGGACTCTGGCTGTGAGCTCCTGATACCTGCACAGGTAACTTGAAGGTGCCCCTCAGGTACTCCAGGATCCCTGTTTTAGGGACAGAAGATGCTGAAGGTTTCAGGAAAGTTGCTAGGGGCTAGTGCAAAAGGCAGCTTGGCCAGGGGAGGGGTTGGACTCCACCCCAGAGTAGGTCATGAGGAGGCACCAGCTTTGGCCCAGCCAAGGCAGGCTTCATCTGTCTCTGGGGAATTGTCCTAAACCCAAATTCAGGGTCCAGGTGGGAAATGCAGGGTGCTGGGCATGTGCAGAGCAGACTGGGGAGAGCTGATGCCATTGAAAGGGGCCAGCCAGCTCTCATCAGTTGCACTTAGGGATGTGGGCAGAAGTTTTCCAGGTCTCTGCAGTTTTTAAGGAACAAAGTTCCTTTAAGAAAAAAATCTGGTTCTTTTCTTTTTTTTTTTCCCTCCAATGTTGGCAACTAAGTTTTAAAAAACTTTCTACAAATGCAAGTCTATCTGTGGACTGGATGTAGCTGTGGCCGGCACTGCATGACTCCTGCACCCACACCGAGCACAGGCTCCCACCCGCAGCCAGCCCGCGGTGAGGACCGGCAGGTGCTAACCCGAGCTGCTGTGGCACATCCCGGGCTCTGGAAGAACGTTAAGTGTGAAGGGAAGGCAGCATTTGTAGGAACCGGGCCTCACTCTCCCGCCCTGCGTCCCCTTACTGCGGGGAGGCCAGGGAAGGCCCCTGGCTGCGTGGGGTGGGTTGCTGCCCGGAAGAGGTGCAGCAAGGGGGAACTCACCCACCTCCTGGGCAAAGTGGTCAGAATGCTCGTCTGCAGGCCCCCGAATGCCAGCTTGCTGTCTCCTCAACCCCTGAGTTGTAGGCTGCCTGCCTATGTGTAATATGGGGACACGGTGAGGGAAGGCGTGTGACTCTGCCCCGAAGGAGCGGGTGGTAGAACCACCCTTCCTTATGCCAGTCGTGGGGCTGCGTGGGCAGAAGCCTGGGGTCTTTATTTGGTTCTCGTGCGTGGCTGATCCACTTACTCTGCTCAGCTGTGTTGGGGACAGGGCGGTCCTGACCCTGCACCAAGCTGACCGGAAGCTCTGGCTGCCATTGATGGCCTATGTTGACCCTAGGATGAGGCAGGAGAAGAAGATGCTTTCTGTCCTGGGAGACCCTCCTGGGAGGGAAATGGTGAGGCTGTGACTCAGCCCACCTGGTGCCTGTCCCTCGAGGGTCCCATGACTCTGCTCCATCCTGCAAAGGTGACCTGTGTCCTCAGCTTTCCTGAGAGGCAGGCAGGTGGCCCAGCATCTCCTGAGATGGGGGGCAGACCAGCTTTGGCATCGTCGAGGGCTGGGGCAGGGATCTCTCGTCTCTGGGCCTCACTTCCTGTTAGCCCCTGCCCGGCTCGGCGCGTCCCATGCGCTCCCTTCACCCGTCCACATGCAACATGGAGTTTCTGTGTGTGTAATATTATTTGTTTTTATTTCTGTAATCCCTTTATTGTTTGCACAACTGCTGTCAGACTGTTGCCTGAAAGTATCACAGGATAATTGCAGAACGCCTGCATAAGTAATTTCTTATGAAATCGGGCCTTGTCTGCATATAAAATTGTTTGTCGTTGCCGCATACATGGACTTCATTATATCCAGGCTGTTTACCAGGCTCGCACCTTCCCCACAGGCCACGGCAGCGGGGAGGGCCTGACACTGGGAAATAAGGAAATACTATCGTCATTCTTTTTGGTCATATGACATTGCTGGAGGGTGACAGTCCGTCCGATGTGGTCAGCGAGAGCCTGGCCCTGGAAAAAAAAATGGGGACCTGGGTCCTGCTTTCCGGGCGGCTGCCGGGGAGGCCGGTGGTGGCTAATCCGCTTGCGCTGGGCATTTCTTCCGACCGCATTTCTGCGATATTAATGGTGTGTGGTAGTGAAAGAAATGTGTTTTATTCTCGAGTCTAACCCTGCTGTTATCAAAGTAACTTCCAGCTTATTAGTGACAAAGGACTTTTCTCCTCTCTGCTGCCCTGTTCGCCAGGGCTTCCTGAATTAAACTGGTGTTTCCTGTCCTTTATATGCATGACCACATCTGGGCAGCCTGCTCGCAGCCCCGCTGCTTAATAACAATCACCTTCCCTTTCAGTCTCTGTTGATTGTTTCTAATTCACTCTGACAGATAGTGCCTGACAACTTGCCGGCTTTTCCCTCCCTCCGTGACCTGAAGTTACTCACAGCACTTATATAGTCTGTCATTTTTAATATTTGATTTCATTTTAAGTTATGTGTTTTACTGAGAAGATGAAACCAAAAAAAAAAGGGGACTTGTAATGGAACATAAATTTAACCCTTCTTGCCATCCAACACCAGCCTGAGCCACCCTCCCCGGTGTCTGGGTGGCGGTTTCTCCTTCCCTGTGATTCTGCTGCTGCTGCTACTGTTGGGTTATCTTTTTCTTCTCTCTCTCTTTTCTTTCTTTCATTTCTGGAAACAAAAGCTTCACGTCCTATTCTTTCCCTTTCGTCTATGGAGCTAATAATGGTGATTTCTGCTTTGCAACCAGGTTGTAATGGAAAGAGCTTTTTGGGGTGGGGGGCTACCCTGGAGCGAGGGAGGCAGGGAAGAGAGGCCTGGTGACGTCTAGAACAACCAGCTTCAATTAAGGTTCAGAACGTGAATCTGATCTTGCTTTTGGGACACGCTTCTCTTTGTGCGAGCTGGCGGGGCAGAGAGGCCAGCTCTCCCTGGGTTTGGGATGAGCACTTGGAGGGAGCCCTTCCCAAGAGCGGGTCCTGGGCTGAGGCTGGACCTGCATTCCTTCTGCCTCTTCCCTCTGAATCTGCCCGGCGAGCGGCCTAGCAGGGCAGGCGTCCTTGTGGGGGGCGGGTGGCCCACGTCACTTCAGGGTCCACTCTGCCATGACTTGGCCTTTGTTTGCCACTAGACAAAGGCTCCTGTGTCCCTCTTGGCCCTTCAGAGGTTGAGAGCTGTGAGGCCGTGCATTAGGTCAGCTTTGCAAATAGACACCACAAAATAAAAAAAAAAAGGGGGGGCGCAATAAGCCATGGCGCCTCACTTGTGAGGCTGGCCTCCCGTGGATGTGGGTCTGACCCACACAAAGCGGCGTGGGTAGATGAAGAAATGTAGTAAGAGGGATCTGGGTTGGATCTCGGTTAAAAAAAAAAAATGCAATTTCACCGTTGCCCATGCCTGGACTCCCTATGACCACAGCGCATCCCAGGTGTGTGAGCTGTCACGCTCGGCAGGCCCTGTTCCTCCGGAGCCTCAGGCTAAGTGTCCCTTTGATTCCTGCAGCGGCAGTCCTGGAGCGGAGGTGTGCCAGTCCTCGGGGCCAGGCAGGTGGGTTTCCAGGGCTCTCTGTAAAGGCAGCCTGCTGGGGGCGAGGATCTCCCGGGGGCCACTCTGCAGGCTTGGCCCCGAGAAGCACAGGGACCCAGGTCGGCCTGGATCCACTGCCCACAGGTGGGTGTTTTAGCTGCTTCCCTTTTGTTCTGCTGCTCCCGGGTCCAGGCCTGCAGACCCAGGTCCTGGCGGGCCGGCCACGCCTGTCTTGTCCCAGCTACTCCCACGATGACTCTTTCGCTGGGGAGTTTTCTTCACCAAGCCCACCCTTTCTGGAACCTAGGCTTGCCCCCTTTCCGTGGGCACTGTGGGTAAACTGAGGAAGCAGCTACTGTCTACGGAGACTTTTCTCTTTTCTGTAGGCCCAAGTGTTCCATCACCGTCACCCTCCTTCCATCCGAAAGGGTTGACCAAGTCACGAACCACTATTTATTGTGTTGGCTTTGCAGTGTTGCTTGTATTTTTTTGAAATTATTGTCTTTGTTTTGAGGCCTTTTGACTAAAATAAAAAAGAGGATTGTGCATATAAAGTAAAGTGGACACAAGCCTTTTAACATTATGTAGGAGATAAAGATCTTTGGATACAGTGGTACAAAATGACTTTTCTCTTTCACTGACCCAGATGGTCTTTACGTGCAAGGTGTAGGGCCAGGAGGTAAAGGAAAGGGGTGGGAAGGAAAAGTCTTGGATTTCTTTCCGTATCTCTGGATACGGTAACCTACAAGGGAGACCAGGCGTGTGTGCATGTGTGTGTGTGTGCATGCGTGTGCGTGCATGTGTGAGTGAGACATCGGTTGCCAGGCAGTGGTGTTGGCTCTCACAGTCTGGGATGGTCCTCACACCAGCCCCAGCTCAGTGAAGTTGGACGCAGTGCCATGAAGAGGAATCCAGAGAGGGGCCAAGAGCCTCCGTGCCCTCCTGCTTTTAGGAGGGCAGTCAAAATAGGGTTTTAGCGCAGGCTCTGTATTTGAGGTTTAACCTCCAGCAAGGCCAAATTATGCTTTTATTTCCTTTATAATGGACTGTTTGGCTATTACTGGTTCTTGTTTTAGAGTCAGAGAGAATTGAGGGTTGAAATCAAGTAAAGATTTGATTTGGATTTGGTGCCACCAGGGCCCATCAATTACCTGGTGGGTTGGGGTGACAGTGGAGGAGACTCTCTCAAAGTCCAGCTCTTCTGGGGGGCTAGCATGGGGGCAGGCATGTGCAGTCAGGATTTGGGCCTGGAAGACCCCCAGGGGCACTGCTTCCCCAGGAGGCAGTGCTAGCCAGGGCTGCAAGTTAGCAGGGCCCCCCGCCTGTTCCTGGGAATTCTCTGACACTGGGCCTAAGAGGATGTGCCTGTAGGGAGGAAAGGCATGGAATTCTTTGGTACCATTTTAAGTCAACAGGAGCCATGAGCAGGTACAGATACTGAGCAGAGAGGCTGCCCGGGGCATGATTACAAAGGGAACTTGACCTCAGAGATTCAACAGAGAGCCATGGATCCGAGGGTGAGGGAGCTGTAGATAAGAGCAGTATGAATGAGATGTTGTTATGTGCGTGTGCTCAGCTCCACATCATGTCAGGAAAGGAAAAGCTAGACCCATCTCATGGCTCAGGAAGAGCTCCCTGGAGAAGCCAGAGTTGGAGCTGAGCCTTGGGGACCAGGAAGATTTTCATAAGTTGAGGCGAGTGGAAGGCTGGCAGAGGGCAGGAACCTGCCAGATTCATTTGCGGCTGCAGGGAGGGGCAGGTTGGGAGGGGCTGAGGGGGCCATTCCTCCTCCTGAGAGGGAGGACACCATGGGAAAACCAGGGGCAGTCTTGGTTTTGGGGGTGACAAGTAGGTCTGTTTTGTTGGAACTTAGGATATAAGGGAGCGTGAGTGGAGGGGTGGGTAGGAGCCTGGTGGGAGAGAAACTGCCTGCCGGGCACGGGTATGTGAGATTTGTGGGGACGTACCCATCCGGAAGAGTGGTTGCGTTATCTGATGCTGGCCCCGGGCCGTGGGCCTGGGAGTGGGGAACCCTTCTCTTGGCCGGGGCTCACGCTGACCTCAGAGACAGAGGCACCGCACTGCACTGATGGCACGGGGCTTGGGTGTCCAGGCTGTCCTGGTGCTCAGTGATAGGCCGCTTGCCTACACTCTCAGGCCAGGGCCGTGAACTGTGCACAGCACGCTGGCCTTGAAAAAATAATTTTAAAAAAGGGACTGCCCTTTAAAACTGTCTCTCCCCTCTCTCCCTCCCTCCCCCCACCCTCCATCCCCACACTTTATATTCATCAGGGTCATACACATTTTCCTTTTCATGCATAAACAAAAGATGCACTTTGGGTTATACAAGGGGTATATGCCAATGTCAAGAGCAGACAAGAACAATGGAACAATTAGCAGATTCACCAGTTCTTCTGCTTACATTTCAATTCCAAGGGTGAAACGTTAGTTTGTTCAACTCTCTGCTTTATGCCTTGATCACAGTGTGAAAGTGTTGACTAAGCTTAGCTTCCCGGTCAGAGGGTCGAGACCCATGGCTTTTAAACATGCTTATATGAAATCCAAACATTCATGGCCACTGGTGATCTTGAAATCAAGGCACAACTTATAAAACGAACACATAATTATCTTGTTTATTCAGGGTATAAATAGAGTTCATGCATTTAAAAATTTTTCTTCCTGATAAGGACTTGAGCCAGCATTTGGTCTTTAGATAGCCTCTCTCCCTGGCGTGCTGTCTCTCCCCTCTCTCCCTCCCTCCCCCCACCCTCCATCCCTCCCTCTCTCTCCCTGTCTCCTCCTTTCCCCTTCCCTTCCTCCTTCCTCCTAACTCCCCCTCTCCTTTCCTCCTTCTGTCTCTTTCTCCTTGGATTGTTCAGAAGGGGAGGGTCTTGTTGGAGCGTCTGCAGTTGCCCCTGGAAGAGGCAGGACCAGCCTGTGGATTTCTTTCTTGGAGCCCTTCCTGCTTCCCTTACAGCTTTGGCAGAGCGGTGGGGATGAGTGCCCAGGGAGGGTCTGGAGTGCTTGGGCACATCCTTGCCACTTCCCCAAATCCAGGAAAGGGCCAGTAAGCCCATACCTGACTCTGAGAGCCCAGCTGGGGACCAGCTTCAGACAGAAAGGCCATCTGGGGATGAGACCTCCCACGGCCTTCCTGACAGGGGCGTGGGGGGCACAGTTCATGCCCAGAATGACTCCTGAGCTCAAAGCCAGCCACTTTTCATCCTGCACACACTTCCTTTTCCATTTTTACCATACCAAGTACCACATTTTCTAGACTTAATATTTTTTCCGAGACACAGTTAGTTTTAATTAAATGTTATATTTAGCTTTGTCCTAAATAATAATCTCTATGAAAGCTCTGGTTTGATGTGTCCATTATATATTTTTTCATATCAAACAATAAAATAATTATGTGAGTATTAATAGTTTTTTTAAATAGGAGTTTTTTTGTGTATCACTTAAAACCATCTCGGGTGTCTGAGTGGTCTGCATGCAAGCCTCTGGGGATCACCGTGTCCCACCACTGGCATGTTTGCACCCAGCCAGGTTCCTAGGATCTAGTTCAAGTTACTCCAGAAGCTACTGGCTCCCCAGGCCCCTGGGAAGCCCCTCACCAACCCCTCCAGCAAAGTTCTCCTCGACTCCTCGATCTCATGGCCCTGCCCTCAGAATCCCCAATTGTCATTTACTCATACACTGCTCTGGTCACATCTGATAGCGCTGTATGCTGGGCCATGCTGAGTCTGTCCTATCCATTCTAGATGGCCAGCCAAAGTGCCTGATCAATTGAGCTAGCTGTCTGTCAGTCTGTCTGTCAGTTTTGTGTATCTGTGTATCTCTCCATCCATCCATCCCTCCATCCATCCTATCTACACCCCCCACCTCGTATCCCTCTATCTGTCTGTCTGTCTATCTGTCCCTCTGTCTGTCTGTCTATCTCTCTCTCTCCTATGTGTTCTCTGTCCCCCCACCCCACCACCTCCCCTCCCTCCTTCCTTTCCTCCTTGGTGAACCAGGCCCCGCTTCAGGCCCTGGGACTCTAGCAGAGAACAACACAGCCCTCACGTAGCTGACATTCTAGTTGGAGGAGGCAAGCAATAAACAAATACCCACATAGATGAAGAAGCCAGAAAGGGGAGGGACATGCCATAGCAGGTATTGAAATAGGGGATACAAAGGAGAGAGGCCAGGGCCAGCCGAGGCTGCGAGATCAGGGAAGGCCCCTCTGGGGAGGTGACGTTGGGTCCCAGCTCTGAGGGGCAAGTCAGAGCCCTGGGAGGATAGGGCAGCACCTGGGCTTAGGGCAAAGCTCAGGTAAGGGCTGTGAGGCAGGGCAGCCTGGATGGCTGTGAGGTGAAGACAGAAAATTCAGACAGAAGAATGGAACTGTATCTGATTCCAACGTTGACAAGGATAAGTTTTCCATTTCTCACTTCCTAGGGGCTGCAGCCCTATTTCTAGGTCAGAAGGTCCAGCCCCTCAGCTCTGAAAGGCCCTGTGTCAAATCCCGTCTGGTGGGAGCTTTGGAAGCAGTGCCACGTTGTCCCCTGCAGGGTTTGAGGGCTGGTGGGGGGTGGGGAGCAGACCACGAGGAGGCAACCACTGACATGCTAATATTTCATTTTAATCTTGAGTGCCAGGTTACTTTCCAAATGAAGTGTCTCAAGCAAGGCTCTAACTTACATGAAATAAAAGAGTTTAATGCTAATTAAATATCATCTGACTACCGAAGCCACATTTATTGATGGTCTAAAAGAACATCAGCCAGGTGGGTGGACTGGGAACGTGTCTCCGCTGGAAACGCACCTTCGAGTCCTGGGACTCTTGCATTTCAGGCTCACATGCCCCGCATGTGGGAAAGGAGGTCAGGGAAGGTGAGACCCCTGAACGGCCCCTCCAGCTTCCTCTACAAGGTGCAGAGATCAGTGCCTTTAATGTGTATTTGGTGCAGGAGGCCTGGGGTGGAGCCCAAGCTGCTTGTTCTTAACCAGGCCCCAGGAAGTGCTGGTCCAGTTGCATGGTGAGTAGCAAGAGTTTAGAACAGATCAGGCTGAGCTGGCTCTGACCTTGGCTTTGACCCTGGCTCCTGGCAGCACTGCACACAGAGAGTGGCAATCCTGGGTGGAGTCTCCCACCGTACTGCTCTCACCCACCAACCTCCATGTCCCCTTCCTCCTTTCTTTATCCCAGTCCTTCTTCCTCCTCCCTCCTGTCCCCAGCGTTGTTGGCGCTGTCCCCAGGCTAAGATTGTTGGTGCTCTCCCCAGGCTGAGGACGGGGTGATTCCTCCTGGCTGTTGAAGCCTTTTACATGGGGTTTGACCTGATCTTCCACCATTGGCCTTCTCCCGGTTGTCTGCTCCTCACGCCTGATCTCCTGAACCAGACTTGGAGCAGCTCAAGGGCACAGCCACTCTTCCTCCCTCTTACTTCTGTGCCTCCAGGACTGGCAGGTTCTTCTTGCCAAGGCTGGGAGGGGGATGTACTTCCCGACCCTCTGCAAATGGGGACTCGCCTGGGGCAGAACTGGCGTCAGCAGCCACATGTTGGTTGAGCCTGGTGGGCGGGGCCTCGAGCGTGAGGTCACGTTCTTCATGCTCACCTTCCAGCTTTCCTTCGGGGAGGCTTCTCTTGACTGTGTCGTCCCTTTCCTCTCTGATCGGCAGCCTCGGAACGGTGTAGACCAGGGTTGCACAGCCATAGTGTTGCCAGGGCGCAAGCATTCCCATCAGCCGATGCGCCGGGACCACCTGGAGATGCACGCCCCGGAGGTTGCCCATGGCAAGGGGTCCAGTGTTGCTAGAACTTTGGATTTTTCAAGGGAGGTCAGAAACCTAGATTTCCATGTGGAACTCAGCCGGTTTTTGCAAGCTGAAAAACTCTTACACGATTTTCTTAAATTGTCATGTACAGCAAACTGAATGTGTGTGTCCTTGGAATTTGGCAGGTAGGTCTCAAGGTGCAGCCTCTGATGCTCACCAACTCTGGGGGCGATTCCACAGATCCCGCTGGGAAAAGCCAGGGCATCCAAGGGAGGGGGCCTGGTTGAAGCAGGCTTGTCAACAGCTCACCTCTGTCTGGGGAAGGGGAGTCGGGTGGAAAGGGCTCTGATGTCTCGGAGTCCATTCTGCAAGAGTGGGCTCTGATGTGGCTCTCAGGCCTCAGGAAAACTCAGTCTTCCATATCAGCTTGTCTGCATCCACCTATAATTAGCAACCGAAATTTCTAAATGAACTGCCTAATCAAGTAAATTTAGCAAACTTATTGCAAGGTGTTACCAAATCCTCTTCCTCCAACTGTCCACACAGACACCCGTACCACCTCGCTTGCCTACGCCGTTTGCAACCGAGGCTGCTTCTGTGTGCTGTCTGGCAGCCCCGCAGACGGCCCCTTTCTGTGACCTATCATGAGTTTATTAGTGTTTCACTGCCTTGTTGCTATTCAGTTTTATCAGTTTCAGCTTCAAGAGCACCAGGTTCAATTTTCAATAGAGGTTTCGCCAAGTTTAAGTGGGATTAAGATTGTTAAAAATGTGTTCAAATGCTGGGACCGTGTATTTTCGTTTGAAGATACTGTTTCTGCCCACTAAGGGATTTCGACCTCTTATTTATAAATTTAACACTTTTCTAATGTGCAGAATGGCAGCACAGGGCTGTTAGTTTATTTTTGCACATGACACATGAATGCATTAAATGTAAAGGATCAAAACTGAAGCTGGATCAAACAGCCGGACTCATCTCTGACCGCTCAGCCCTAGATGTTGCTAACCCTGTCCCAGGGTGCTGCTAAGACTGGTGGCTGCTTTGACGTAAATAAACATCATAAAGGAAGAGGGAAAATTATGCCACAAATTACAAAAGGATGGGTTATGATATTATTTTTTTCCCAGTACCATAAGATACGCAGGTTCTCCTACGAAAATAGGTGCATGTGTAATTGAATATTATTTACCTGGATCCCTTCTGTAATTCTTGAGTAACTTTTTTTTAGGAGAAACCAATTCAGGAGTTTCTTCAGTGGCTGCAATCAGAATAAAGTGGTTCCACTTCTAGGTTAAGAAAAAAACCAGTAATAGGCTGAGCTGCTATTATGGAAAGTTTATTATTATGGGTATATAAGCTAGCTGGGGGCTTAAGCACAGAGCAGTTGGATAATTTAGCTAGCTCCTGGATCCAATTAAAAAAAATCTATGTTGTGTCCACAGTGGGGGGATGGCCATAGCTGAGAAAGCACTCTGTCGTAGATGGTGACACACCTGTGGCATTCTCTCGGTTCTAAGCAGTTTGGGATGCAGAATGCTCTAAATCCTCTCATTACTGCCTTGGAGAAGACAGACACTTCAGGCAGTTCTCCATTTATCTGAGATTACCAGTTAAACTCGTTAAAAGGCAACTCTGGCTTGTTCACTCAATTGGCTGTGGGGAAGATTTCGTGTTCTTGAGCGACAGTGTGGCTTTGATTAGTGGAGTGCTATAGTTTTTAGGGGAGACCTTTTCTAACTTAATTTATGACCCTGGTTGATGGCGTCTATGCTGGGGCATTACGTATTTCCCCAACTATTGTACCTGGTGTCAATAAAGGCGCATTTAGGGAAATCTGAAATAAAACTCCAGGGTGTTTTTGTTCTTTGGGGGAAGCAATGCACCATAAACATTTTGGGCTGGAGCCAACAGCTTTCCATGACCGTGATTGCAAATTACTGTAGTATGTATAGATTGCTGGTGGGACACTATTTGAGGAAACCTGTATTTTATAGAACATCACTTTTATGCACAAGCCAGGCAAAAAAAATAAATAAATAAAATCTAATTTAGCCAGCAGACAGTGTTCTTTTGAATGAGGATTATGAAAAAAATATTTACCAAAAAACAAGCTCTAAGTCTGGCTTTTTGTTTCATCATTATTACATCAATCATCAATATCAATACTTAATAGCAACCTGATAATGTAGCCAGTAGGTGAAACAGCTATTAAAAAGTGTAAAAAAAAGATTAATCAGGTGCTGGGGGTATTAATGCTCTCCAATTATTTAATGATAAGTACATATCTTTGAAAGTGTTTGTTTTTAATAATCGACTGTAGTATTAGTTTGCAAAAATGTAATTGCTTCTTAATTTTGCATCTTAGCTTCTTTGTGCTGGGCACAAAGGTAGTATATTTCTGTAGTTATTGTTTGCAGCACTCCGTGTAAAAAATCACGTTCATTTCAAGAAGCTGTTATGGTATTGATTCTGGTAAAGACTTCCATTAACTGACCAATCTAAATCTCATAAGTGATGTCAGGATAGTTATGCATTTGCTTGGTTCAAGTATTCAGCCATTATGTTAGAATGCAGGCAGTGTCTGAATATGGCTGTTAAATTATTTCTAAATACCGAACCAGAACAGCTTAACAGTTCTGCAGTTTGAGACTGACACAAAAATGACAATCTGCCACCTCTTTGTTTTTTAAATATTAACGTTGTATTGGGATAGTATTTTTGGAGTAAAAACCTGTGGCACGAGAGGATAAGTGACACAAACAAAGGCAGCTGGGCTTCATGAAATAATGGAACAATAAGGCCCTTGCAGCCGTTCTCATCACTCCAGTATGTTAATTAGCATTCTGTTGTGGCCGCAACACTGAAAACATGTAATCTGTATTGGTGTACAGTACAGCTGTGAACACACATTCTTTTTTGTGAGTCCCTGGAGTTAGCCTTGCCATTGGCATATGCGTTTGGGCCAAAAGTCAAGCCATCACCACTAAAATAGCACACTATAGCAGCAAAATGTCATTTGTCTTTTCTTATTTTTTTCTCCCCTCAATGCCACATGCTATCCAGTGATGTAATCCAGTACCACTGCATCTGTCTCCCTGCTCTGTTTTTGCAGGAGGGTACCTGGGGGGCTGGGATGCCAGTGGGAGGATTTAAATGGCAAGTGGCCCCAGAAGGGTCAAATTAAAAAAAAAAAAAAAATTCAATTCTTTCTCTTTATATTATTTGTCTAAAAATATTTTTCCTAAAGAATGCATAGAATTTTAAGTGTCAGGGACCCAGAATCTGCTGCTGGTTTCCCTGGATTCCCTGAGGGGAGGGAGAAGTGGCTAATTCATAAGGAGAGAGGATCTCAGTAAACTTTACCCTTATTTATCATCTGTACTCTGAACCTGATTCCCAGTCCTTCAGGCAAGTAATCTCCATTTGGGGTAGGGTTTGTTCTTCCCATTTCAGAGCTGAAGAAACTGAGGCTGGAGCATGACCCAAAGATAGACCCTAATTGCAAGGCCTTTCTGATCTCTGTCTGCATGCAGACAGTGTATGGCTGGAGAGAGTGAAAACCAATGGTCATTTTGAGGCAAAGGAGTTAGCACCAGTGGGCCGAGGCAGCTGGTGTCTGGGAGTGGTAACTGGGGCCATCAGGCACAGGACCTAGGCCCCTCCTGGGCGATCTTCTGCTTATGGGTGGCTGTCTGAGAGCCGCCCCTGGTACTGCTGGGCCCGGGCCCTGGGTTCTTTCTGATGCCAGCTTTGGAGACAGGAGGAGAAGATGGTTTCAGCGTTGTTGTCATAGGAGCTGGACTGAGTGGCCAAAACCTGCTTGGATTTTCACCTGATAAAATTTGGCTTGCAAATCGAAAATGGTCCCATTTCTATTTTCTCTGGTTTCAAAGTAATTCAGCTTTCTGTGTGTGTGTGTGTGTGTGTGTGTGCAGCCTCCCCAACGCAGGACACTTACACATGCACACACACACTCTTGTCCATGCAGGACATATCCCTTTGCAAAATAATTTTTGAATCAAAAATTGTATTTTCTAGCACTTTAAATGTATGATAAATTCAAATAGGGACCACCCAGTGGTTAAAACTTTCCCCACCTTTCGGATTAATTTTATCTATCCTATCACCATCTGATCTGACTATACCAAAAGAGATTTTTTAAAAACCCAAAAAACCAGAAAACCAAAACAAAACACCAAAACCCAAAACCAAGCCAAACAAACAAACAATAAACAAACCAAAAAAACCCCATCTGGCTCTAAAGTAACTTTCAGACTCTGTGGACAAAGCTTCTTGTTGTCTCTTCCTGAAAAATGAGAATGAATACTTAGCTCCAGATTTTTCTTTTAATCTGCCTCAAACCTGATTGAAAAATTACCCCCTACCCCACAAAGAAAGCACAGCATCTGGGTCACCAGGCTGATCCAATTTGGTTCTGCTTTTGGACTGTGGAGGAATCAAATTGTCTGGCGTTTAGGTGACATGAGTGAGTGTCCACCTGGGAGCAGATGAGGTTAAAGGTTAATAGCACTTTTTTTTTTTTTTTTTTTAATTCCAGCAGAACAGAACTCTTTTCCACTTACCCGGCCCCTGTTCTGAGCCCCACGTCTAACTCCACAGCCTTCAGAGAGGCCTCAGTTGGTGTCTTTGCTCAGACTTGCCTGGCTGAGGTAAGGCAGGGCTGATAACTAAGATTTTAGGTCTGCTGTTTCTCTTTTCCTCGAAATTCACCCCATCCCCCCTTGGTTAATGGCTCTTTAAATATTGAAATGCCTGGAAAAACAAAACAAAATAAAATAAAACGCAGGCTGTCAAAGAGATAAGAACAACAACAACAAAAATGTTAGTATCTTTTAGAATTTGTCTTCCTAGTAGTAAAAGTATATAATTAATAGGAGAATTTTCCTCCAGATGTGGCTATACTATAATAGAGCCTTATAAATGCTACAGAAAGAAAAATTGCTTGGAACGAAGGCGTCCTCAATGAGAGCACACCTGGGTCTGACAAAGCTTGCATTTAGGGACTGCTGTGCTATCACAACGCAGAGAAAGACCAAGTCTCCGGGAGCAGCTGGAGAGAAAGCCCCAGCAAATCTGCATGCAAATAGCAGCACATTGTTAACTTAATCAGATGCCGAGGAAAAGATGTGCCAGAACCGCGAGGATGATCTACACACACGGAGGGAGAGAGGCCTGGGCCGCCGTGGGCGCTGGGCGAGGATGGGCCTGGAGCAAGGTGCAGCCAGGCCCGGCCCGGCCCACCCACCGCCTGCCCGTTTGCTGGGCCTGCAGTCAATTTATCACGGACTGCTTGATTCGCTCTTTGAAAAGATAGAAATGATGGAGTATATTTCAATTGGAAGGAAGCTTTATTTATTTATTTATTTTATGGTGATGTAGGTACGGGCATTATTTTGCTTGACTCCGTAACTCCAATTAAATATTTCTGCTTAAATATCCGGGTGCATGAAGATAAGAAATATTGGCCTCGAGTGTATAAAGAAAGAGATCTTTTCATTTGAAAAAAAAAGAGAGAGATGCTCTCTATAGATTGCAGGGCTGGGTATATATTGTACCTTAAGAAGAAGTGGAAGACACCTGTTATTTATATTAATATTAATGGAAATATGTACTTTAAATCTCCTCCATCTTTTAGTTTAGCACCATAAAAAATAAAAAGTAATACTATTTAATCACCCACAGCTTAATAGTGCCTTAGCTGTTTACTGCCATTGCACTAATTGCTCTGTACTAATGTGTTTTTCTGTGATATCCAGTAGTGCTAAGAGAACAGAGATCCATAACCAATTAAATATAGTGTTTTTTATGTTAAAAATATATCTGGTGAGGCTAGAAAGGGAACAGAAGCCGCCCTTAAGAAAGGCGAGTTGGCACCGCCTCGGCGCCCAGCAGAAGGTGCCCGCGTGGCCTCTTTTGCGCAAAGACAAAGGGGGTAATTTTTTTGGCAAGAAAACAAACCCAAGGAAAGCACAACAAACTGAGTGTTTCCTTTTTTTTTTTTTCCCCCCCCTCTCCTGCAACTCCTTGGGCTGCTTCTGTGCTCTCTCTTCCAGTGAGGGAGAGTTGGACGTGGGAGGGAGAAAGGGGGAGCGGCCAGGACACCCGGCGGTGCGGAGGGCGGGCGGGCGGAGCGCGGCTGGCCCCCGGACCGGGCTGGGGCCCGGCGCCTGCGAGCCGAGCCGGAAGGGCGCCCGTTCAGGCGCAGGCAGCCCCGGGCAGAGGGCTCATCGGGGAGCATTGTCATTGGTTCCAGACGGAGCGAAGCGCCCGGGAGATCGGGCCGCGCGGGCGCCGCTCTGGGCGGGAGGAAGGTGAAGGGAAATTGGACAGAATAGCGTTCATAACAATTTCCAAAACGGTAGGAGTGACAAAGGGACGCAGGACGCCGCCGCCGCCGCCGCCGCCTGGGCCGGGGCTGTTTCCTGGCGAAATCACTAGCCGGGGACGGGAGCCGGCCACAGGGCAGCCCGCCGCCTGCGTTCGTTGGCGGCGCGCCCAGTGGCACGGAGGCCCCGGGCCTGAGCGCTGCCCCCGCCGTCCCGCCGCCCGCCAGCCGGCCGGGCCCCGCCGAGCGCCGCACTTCACCTTACGGAGGGGAGATAATGAGATCAATTAGAGGCGCCGTCACCGCGCCGAGACAGCTGCTGGCGCATAGTAATCACCGGCGGGCCGGCCGTGCGCGGGGGCGCCCCGCCACCGCTACCTGCGCCGGGCACCTGCGCGCGCCGGGGCCGGGCCGCACGCCGCCCCACCGGGACCCCCTCTCGGGCCCCACCCCAGCCAAGGCCTGCGCGCCCTGCTCGCATCCCCTGCCGGGGAGCTCGCCCCTCGACTGCCCTGTGCCGCCAGCTCAGGCCGCGGGAGGGTCCTGGACCTGCGCCCGCGCGTGTGCGTGTGTGAGCGTGCATGTGTAGGTGCATGAGTGTGCCCCGAAGCTGTGTGTGAGACCGTGTGGGCTTGAATGTGCGGGTGTGTGACTGTTTTAGGTGCGTGGGCGTGAGTGTTTGCATCAGGTGTGCGTAAATGCGTGTATTACAGTGCTTATGGCAGGTGGGTGTCTATGCCACGCATGAGTGTGTGTGCATAAGCATGTGTGTCCACGTGTGGACGTGACCGTGATTCTGTGTGTGCAAGCGTGCCTGTGTGTGCGTGTGCATTTGAGGATTGTGTGTACGTAGCCTACCTGAGAGCTGAATGTATGTTATGTGTCTGTATGAGCAGTGAGTGTGGGTAATGAGAGCGCACGTGGGTGTGTGTACATGAGCTTAAGTGTGTGTGTAACTCCACGTGAGTGCAGGCCTCTGTCTCAAGGGCTGGGGGTGGGTGCTGTGGCCCCCTCCTTCAGTCCCTTGTCCTCCAGAGGCTCCTTGGATGCCACAATTTTCTTTGGGGACAGTGATTCTGAGAAAGCGCCACATGCCGTGTGTCTGTGGCCCACAAGTGGCATTTCCTCACCATAGGCACCTATTAATGGCATGGGTGGCTCCGGATCTATGGACCTCCATCTTTATGTCTTCCCTACTATGGATCTGTCTCTGTAGACTCCACCCTGGTCGGCCCCTCCGAAGGGCCTGGCTCCAGAGGGACGTGGGGTGAGGACGTGTGCCTCCCCACCCGTTACTATAGACCAGAAATGAGGCTGGGCCCGCCCAGGCACCACGGCCCCATTTCAGCTTAGCCCATACTGATGCTCAGTGCTGGGCATGCAGGCTGTGTTTAGCCCTTAAAGGGGCCGGGGCCCAACAGAGCCTCACTTTAGAAGCCAGAATGGGTGAAGACCCAGGGAAGGGTAGGAGGGAGGTGTCATCCTGCCGGCAGCTCACTG
Organism: Camelus dromedarius; assembly: GCF_036321535.1. Lineage (NCBI taxonomy): Eukaryota > Metazoa > Chordata > Mammalia > Artiodactyla > Camelidae > Camelus > Camelus dromedarius. The sequence goes on from NC_087444.1 coordinate 61,088,820, forward strand.
GGAGCCGTAGCGTTTGTTTTCCTGTCTGGAACGCTCTTCCTCTGGATCTTCATGTAGCATTTAGCCCAGCTGTCCCCTCCTCAGAAAAGTCTTCCTGACCACTCTACCCATCCCGTGTCCCCTTCAGTTGCTCTCTTGTCTTGTTTTGTGTCCTTGTAGTCCTTCCCGCTGAAATCGCCACCTTCACCTGCTCCCTTGGTCATTGCTGTGTCCCCCATTAAAGCCCTTGCTCCCTGGGGCCAGGCTTTTCTGGCGTGTTTGCTGCTGCACTCACTCAGCGCCTGGTGTAGTGGCCAGTACACGGCGGGTACTAGGGGAACAGGCGCCTGCTACCTGGCCGGCCCTGGGGCCCAGGGGGAGCCCAAGGTAGCCAGTGCATGCCTGTGGGCTGAAGTCCACAGCCATCTTGAGATGGGGGCTCTGGAAGGTTCTCTGAGAGACTGTCACTGGGAGCCCTGACATGGCCTAACGTTGGGGCAGAGATGTGGGGGAGATGAGGTGGTGCCCACAGGGGACAGGCTCAGTCCCTGGGTGGAACCACAGGCCCTGCAGTCTCAGGAAGTGGCCAGAGCCCCGGCAGGTCCTTGTCTGGGCCTCAGGTATAGAACTGATTAGGTTCTTACGTGCTCAGCTGGGTCCCTTGGTCACCCTCCTTTGACTGCCCAGAAGGCCTGAAGAAAAGACCCTCGGAGCCTGACTTCAGCTCTGTCTCTGACCTTGCTGTGCCCTTGAACAAGAGATTTGACCTTGCTGTGACTTGACCTCATCTTTGAGATGGTCTGAGAGTGCCCATTCCGCCTTCTCTGTGTTGAGATGGAACTGGCTATCAGTGGAGGCTTCTAAAAACATAGAACAGAGTATTGTTTCCCTACCCCGTCGCTGTCCCCACCTTGGCACCCCTTCTGCTGTTTTTGTCTTCTGACTGTCCTGACTGGATGCTCTGGGCACTGAATCGGAGCAGTTTGGCTCCTTCTGAGATGATGGGAAACTCCTGGCCACCCTTGGAGGTTCCCGTTTAGGTCCAAAACATTTCTCCCACCCTGGTCCATGCCCTGTTCCTTCCCCTGTCTGTCTTCTACATTGCCCAGCTTTGTCCCTTCTGCTCTCAGTGAGCAGCAAATAAAGTGGGCGGGGGCAGCTTTGAGGAACCCGCACTGACACCTTTCTTATGAATAGGGAAGAACTGCATTTCTAGTGCCTGTTAAAAGGGTCGGAACAGCCTGTCTCCACCCTGGACCTCCCAGCAGGCAGAGTTCCTCTTCTGAAGTTGTTCACTCCAACTTCCCTGACTCCCGAGGGCCTGCTGTGTGTGAAACCCTGTGCTGGGGTGGGGAGGTGGGGATGCAGGTTTGGGCCCTTGGCTCATCAGGCCCAAGTGACCTTGGTGGGTGTCTGGATTTCTGAGTCCTGGGGGTGAGGAGAGTGAGGAGGGAGTGATGACTCCAGTCCCATCAATTGCCTGGCTTGTAGGGAGGACCGGTTGGAAATAATGTGTGTGCAGTTACTTTGAAAGCCTCCTATAAATATGATTTGAGATATTAAGACTGTTGCTTTTATTTTTCTTTCCCAAACATGAGCTGTTTTGAAGTTTATGTATTCTCTTGACTGGAGTGTACACAAAAATGTTGTGGAATGGGATGAATTAAACGTTCCCACTCCTCCTTGGTCTCGCTGGTAGTGGGTCTACCTGTTAAACGTCCCCTGTCTGGGGAGCCCCAGGCTAGGACTAGGGGGAAGCCAGCCTGAGCTGGGTCCTGTGTGGCATTAGGACAGTGAGGTGGGTCTTGATTCTCCTCAAGACAGTGATGGCCCCACATCTGGCAAAATGGATTCCTGGTTGCTGTCTCCTCCATGGAGCCGTCTTCAGCTTGAGCAGGCCATGGGGATGTGTGGATATAATTAAATAAATTGTTAAGTACTTTCTGTTGAATTGATGCTCATTTGAATGAAATGGAAGGAGAGTGGCAGGGACATGTCATCACTGCCAGGAGGTCTGAGATCTGGAAAGGGTGAAGGCTGGAGGGGTTTGGGGGGTGAGGTCCAGAAAAGGAGGGTTTGGGAGAAGAAGAGGGGAAGGGCTGGGGGCTGGGCACACACAGGCCAGGAGGAGCCAGGCTGGCTGCCCAGGGGCTGGGCAGGGTGAGTGCTGGGCAGAGAGGCCTTGGGATGGGGGCTATCACTGCAGTGGCCGCAGCAGACCCTGAAAGGGGTAGAGGTGGTCAAATGAGACTGAATTCGACTTGGCAAAGCTGTATGGCCAGTCTGGATGATAAGCGACTGTTGGTAACCAAGCGCCATGCCAAGTGCCTTCTTACCTTGCCTGATTTCCGCTGGACAGTAGCCCTGAGGAAGGACTTGAGGATGCTGTTCTGTGGATGAGGGAGCTCAGACTAACGGGTGAAGGTCACCGAGCTGGTCAGTGATGGGGTGGGTTCTTCAGAGCTCTGCCCAGTGCCATGGAGTACCCCCCACATTGGGTAGCTCCATCGGGGCTGCACTGAAGACCTCCAAAGTAGAAATAAACACAAAATGCCGTTCCAGCTACAGGGGCATTCTTTGGGGAGGGCCTTTTTCCAAAAACAGAATTTTTTTTGCCAGCAGTCAGCCTTTTGTCCTGTCTTTACGTGGCCCAGTTAGGCAATCGCACCCCTAATTAGCCAGCCTAAGGCCCTCTTTGTTGTCTGCATAGGTAATCAAAAAATGGACTTGAGCACTGGCAGGAAACTCTGTCCATTACATCTGGGGGGAGATGGGTTGTAAGGCTGGAGATGGGCCCACCCTGTGAAGTGTGGCCTGGACGCTGCTACCACCACCCCAGCCGGGTCCGTCCTCCCCGCCAAGAGCGTGGGGACTCGGCCCTAAGAAGCTTCAAGACCAAATGAGTCTGAGTTATGAGTGGCCAAAAAGAGGTGAGACATTGAAGAGTCATAAATATTAATTTTTTAGCACTCTATAATTCAAAAGCGACTCAACTGATTTGCCGCAAACTCTGCAGGAAAACTCAGCTGGGGCCTCAGACGTGAGCGCTCTCAGACCAGAAGGAATCTGTGCCCTCAGATGTTTCGCCTTAAGGCACTGGGAGTGAGCATCGCAGGCCTCTGGCTCCCCTTGGAAGTGCGGCTTCATGTGGGCGGGTGTGGGTCTCTTTCCAGAGACTTCACATCTGCCTGCTTCCATCCAGGTGCTCAGCACGTGCTTCTACATCACTGACACCAACTGTGCCCCACAGTGAACCCATTTTTCGTGATTAGATCAGTGCCTTTTGACACGTGCTGTGTGCCAGGCCCTGTGTTAGGGACTGGATGCCAGGTGAGGTTCTTGTTTAAATTCTGGACAGGGTGGAGAGTGGCGACAGAGGATACACAGACAACAAAAACAGAGCAGGAGAGAGATGGGGGTGTGACAGGGAGGGGTACCTGATTCAGAGAGGGTAGTCTTGGGGGGCCTCCCAGAGGAAGTGACTTTTGATGGGAGACTTGCAGAGTAAGATGAAGCTGGGCGTCCAGGCAGAGGGGAGCCCTTGGGTTCACAGGTCCCAAGGCGGGAGCAAGACAGGCATGCTGGAGGATCTGGACCAGAGTATCAGGGTCAGGGAGAGAGACACAGTGAGATGAGGCCACCGTGGAGGGTGGCCCAGGTCACACGGGCTTTGCAGGCAGGGACAAGGGGCTGATTCCCAGGGCAATGGGAAGCCTTCAAGGGTTTGGACAGGGAGCCTCATGATATGATTTACGTTGTCAATAGTCTGCTGAAGGGGATGAAGGGGGAGTGGGTGAGGGAAGACAGTGGGAGGGGACAGGAGAGAGATGCAAATGGTCAAGGTCTGCAAGGAGACCATTGACCTGACCTGATGGGTACACAGGCCCTTTATTCTACCTCCGGGCCTCTGCGCTGCCATCCAGATATCTTTAATGAATCAAAGCATTGCTAAATGAATTCCCATGAAGTGTACTACGGGGCAAACCAGCCTCTATTTCTTACTTGAATTATTTTGTTGGAAGGGAGCAAGCGGGGAGAGATAATTCTATCCTTTTCTTCTTTTTTTTGGGGGGGGGAGGTGGTAATTAGGTTTATTTATTTATTTATTTGTTTAATGGAGGCACTGGGGATTGAACCCAGGACCTCGTGCACGCTAAGCAGGTGCTCTACCACTGAGCTATCCCCACCCCTGAGATACTGCTTTTCTTTCCCTGGTTTAAATCTCATCAGAATGATCATCAGGAGATGTTCTGGGTAAAACGGACCTTCTTCTGCTCACATTCTGGTTGATGTATTGCTCGCTGCCCCCTGGTTGCCGTCCACCCCTGCCACCGGCCCACGTGGGGACAGCTCGTGCTCCTGCCCCGCTTCCCATGTCAGGGCTGCCGACACAGCGGTTACAAGAAAGTTGTCCGGTTTGAATTGAGGATGAACCTGTCAGTTTGCGGGACCGGACACCACGTAATTCCTTCCTCATCGTGTGTGCAAAGCTCTTCTTTTATGTTTTGGCCAAGTTTCTGCAACTGCAGTGGTCCAGGGTTAAGTCATTCATTTCCTCCAAGACATTTGGGTGGAAAAATCTACAAAACAATAATAGATCAATACATTTAAATTAGAACTTTCAAAAATTCAATAATGGTATTTACAAATTAATAAAGCACTGTAAAGAAAATATCTGCACTTCTTTATTTAGGGATACAGTTAATTTTTTCATTGATTAAGCATTCTTTTGGTGGATGGGATGTGGGCAGGGATTTTTTTTTCCCCCTAAGAAGGAAATCCTGTGTGAAAGCTAGAAAAGATCGGTGTTTTCAGTCCCCTATGTAAGTTGCTAATGCATCGCTTAGACAGGGCTCAGCAGTGAGGGGCGGAAGCGTGGCCTGGCTGGGCAGGAGCTGCGGCAGAGTGGGGATGCTCTGGGCCACACGCGCTTCTGCAGGTAATGACGGGTGTTAAAGTCCCTGTGGTAGCTCCGGCTTCAGAACATGTGGGTGCTCACTGTGTTAAAGGACATTTGGTATAGGAAATCATCATTTATCCAACATAAATCAGGGAGCCATTCTTCTTTGTTCAAAAGAATTCCCCATGGAAATCCTCAAAATTAGCCAACTTACTCTTGTGTATCTGGAATAAAATGTGATTTTTTTCCCCCCTAAAGACAATGTGACTCAAGTTTTCAGAACTGTATTTACTGCATCAAGCGAGGTAGAGCCCCTTCCTGACTGGAGCCTGGGGTTTGCCCCGTTTGGGCTGTGAACAACCTGAGGGGACCCCTTGGAGGTGGCAGCAGCCCTGCTGGCCACTCTGGCAGCTGGACACAGCCATGGCCTCAGCCCCAACCCCACGGCCACTGACTCCCTCACCTTTGTTTCATTCTCTCGCCCTGCCCTTCTCTTACCTTTCTTTTCTCCCTCTCCTCCCCTCCTCTCCTGTTTCTTCCCCTCTGGTCCCTTCTCTCCCTTCTGTCCTCCTTCCCTCCCTCCCCCCTTTCCTTCCTTCCTCTCTTTTTCTCTCTCTCTTTCCTAAAATGTTGACTGAGTGTCCATGGTGGACCACCTACTGCACATGTGATGGGGGCAAGGTGGTGAACAGGGGGCAAGGCCAGGGACCTCTCATGGATACACCATCCTAGTGAATGGCAGGAGGTGATGGTCTCATGGGCTAAGCTCTGTCTTGGGTGCCATGGGGGTCCTGACACTGGGGAGGGAGCCAAAACGTACACAGAGCCCATGAAACTGAGTGGAGCGTGAAGGTCAAAGGGTCGTCCACATACAACACCTTCAAATGGAGGAGTGGAGATAATTTTTAGAAAAGGTGTGCTCTCTAGCTGGAGGTGGGAGAAGGAGGGAAGGGCCTTGCAGGGACAGGAAGAGCCGGGAGGGACGGGGACAGGAGGAGGGAGGAGAGAGTTGTTGAGTTTGCAGACCATTTAGAGATGAAGGGAGGCAGTGACATGGTGGGTGTCACAGTGGCTGGGGTGACTGGAGGAGCCAGGGGCAACCTGTCTGGGGAACCACCTGCCCGGAAGCAGTGCCAGTTCTGGGGAAGAGATAGCCTCCTGTTGGGTGCCCTGATGGATGCCCCACGAACTGTGTAACTTGGCCGTTACCCTGGTTCCGATGCTGGATTCCTCGGCTGGTCATTCTCGGCTGTATCTGTTGTGCTGTCATCAATCGTCTCCCAACTCCACTGCCAATTGTTTGCAGCTCCTCATGCGGTGGTGGCCGCTTGTCACCTGTAGGATAGTGTTCTACCACCTGAAGTTGGCACCCAAGGCCTTCTCTGCACCGGTCCCCGCTTGCCGTCCCTGCCTTCTTACAGACCCCTCGTGGCGAGCTGCCCTCCCCCTGGGAGTGAGCACATTGCCCGCCATCCATCCTCTCACCTGGGCTTATACGCTTCCTTCTACCAGGGTGCCACTCACTGCTCCTCAACCTCTCAGACCCTGTTGTTCGGCCCAGATGCGAAGCCACCTCCATCATGAACCTCCCCTGTCCTCTGACTCGCTGCCTTGGGACACCTTTTGTGTTGTGGCTTTGCATCCCCAGCTGGGTGGAGCTTGGATCCTAGAGGGCATTGCGTGCTGAGTGTAACCCCAGTGGAGATGCCCTAGTGAATGGCAGTCCCCAGTCACTGAACTGGCAGATGGTGTTCAGAGATCACGTGGAATTGTCCTTCTGTCCCTCCTAACTTAGGCTTTGATAAAAATGTGGCCCAGAGCATTCTGTTGTCAGCTGGCATTGCATCCAAGGCCCCCTGCTACCTGACCCCATCCTGTCTTCATCTCATGCGACACTCCTGCACCCCTGGCCCTTCCCCTCCTCATTGTCACCTTTTTCCTTTGTCACTAAAGTCCTTGAATTCTCTATGCCTTTGCATATGCTATTTCCTTGTGTTAGAAAGCCTGCCATTTATGCTCCCCCCACCCCGGAAAACTCCTATTCATCCTCCAAGACCCAGCTGAAAAGTCACCTCTCTCCGAAAACCCTGGGCGGAGTTAGCCCCTCCCTCAGCTGAGCCTTCAGATCTCTGTCATCCATGACCAGGCCCGAGTCTGTATAGAAACGTCTGCCCGTCCTGTTCTTGTGTCTGCTGGCACATAGTGGGCTCTCAGTCAAGGTGTGACAACATTAACATTGTAAATACCCAGAGCAGTGCCGGGCACACAGCCAGGACAATAGGTACTAGGTATTTATTTTTAGGATCTCGGGAGAAGTTTTTGGTGGAAGAAGCTCGGAAGTTTGTCTTGCATCTCACTGAACACTTCCGTCGCAGTGGAACAGACAGAGCTCGTCTGAGGGCTGGTGGCAGGTACAGCAGGGGACTGCTTCCAAGGGCTTATCCAAAGTCACACTCTATCAACAGTTTTTAAGATAGCATGTCGATGCGTGTGTTAAGATTCTGATTTAAAAAAAATGCTCGAGGAAGCAGGCTGTAAGCAGGAGCGGGTATATCTGTTATTCGACTGAAGCGTCAGTTGGAGACACAGAGCCCCCACCTGCCCATGGCACCAGCCCTGCATCACTTGCAGGCCCCCAGGCCCCATGGTCAGAGCCTGCCCAAGCCTTGGGATGGAACCAAAGGGAAGCCTGAGAGGAGCCCGGTACACGGGAGAGAGCAGGTGCTCAGCGGGGAGCTGCTGAACGGAACAGCCTGGTTCCCCGGGGAAGGGACGGCCACTGGCCGCAGCCGGACACTGAGTCGTGCCCCACACAGTCGAGGCTGGGACCCCCCCCCCCCAGCCTCTGGTTGCTGTGAACTGAGCCCAGAAGCCCCCCATTTACCAAGGCTAGTGAAGGGGGTGCCTGAGAGAGCCTACTTCCTGCCCTCCCGTGGCTGATGGCAGCGAGGGACCCACCGCTCTTTTCCAAACCATTTATTGCCACTTGCCACAGGCTTGGTTTACATCTGCTGCTGAGAGCAGAGTGATCCCAACTTGGAAGCCGTGGAGGCTGTTTCTCACCCACACTGACATAAGCCATGACTCTCGAAGCTGATGACACACTCCAGATAAGGTCAAATGCTCACAGAAAGGGACATTTGTGGCCTCTGCTGCCTAATCCCTGTTTGCAAAGAAGCTGCTGACACTAATGGCTGGTGTGTGTGTGGGGGTGCCGTCCTCGTCCCCGGGGGCCTGGCTCCAGGGCTCAGCCCTCCCTACCTCGTCGCCTGTTGGGGACCCTGGGCCAGCGGCCCCGCAGACCCCGCCTGGAGAAGGCTTCAGGCCTGCAGGGGACTGCATGGGGAGGCCAGGCACCGATGGGGCCTGGGTGGGCCGGTCAGTAGGCTGCACCCCTCAGGGCCCCCCCACCCCGTCCATTTCTCCCTGGACCCGTGGCTGTCGGGTTTCAAGGCCCGTGAGACTGAGAGCGTCTTGAAACGACCAGGAAGCAGGTGCTGCGAGAAACAAGAGGTGGGGAAGCGGGGACGGGGAAGCGTCTACAAGATTCTGCGGGAGTGGATTAGAGCACACAGCGGCCCTTTTGTTCAATCCCAGTGAAGACACTCGAGCCAACAGACCACCCACCCAGGGACCCCAGGGAGAGTGCGTGTGTGGGTTCCTCTGTGAGACTCGGGGGTGAGAAACGTCATGCGACTTTGCCTGAGTCAGGTTAAAGCTCCCAACAATTTTGGGTGCTCAGTGGGGTCAGGGAGACATCCTAGGGGCACCCACCAGTGTCGTGGAGGCCCCTGCTCCCCCAGACATCGTGTTGCCCCCGTGGTGCTGACCTCCAGGTCCACAGGGTCCACGGGAGGAGGGGGTTCCACTCTGCTGTGTCCAGCGTCCAGTCCTGGCCTCCTGTGGCTGCTCACAGATCTTTCCATCAGGTACTGTATGGGGTGGGCGCAGCCCCGGACACCCTGGGACTCCTCCCTCCATCCATGGTGGGCCTGTTCCAACTTCTTCACTCCAAGAACAAGCCAGCTAAGCAGTCTGAGCTCTCAAGGTGTGTGCTTGTGTGCAAGGGCGCTGGGGGAGCAGAGACCATTACTTTAGACGCAGAGAGCTGTGCTTTCAAGGGTGTTCGGGGTTGGGGTGGAGTGGAGGTATGTTTTGTTTCCCTGGTTGGTCCATAAAAGCCAATGGGAAGACACAGATTCCGTTATGGGTTTCCCCATATTCCAGGACTAAAACCTTGGTCCCTTCCAGGCCTCATTGGGACAGCTGGCAGTTGGACATTGTGTAGTGAGTGATGGATACAGGGATCCACTCCCTGAAGTCTCCCCTTGAAGCGAGTGTGGCCTCTTGAGGGGGCTCTGAGGGCTGGAGGGCGTGGGGTGGTGCTGGGGGGAAGGAGGGAGCCCCACACCCCACCTCTCTTCATGTGCCGGGCTCCCCCCACCATGAGCTGAGAACACACAACTGCGGAGGGGGGGGGCCCCGTTTCCCTTCCTCTGTTGTGGGACCCACTCTGCACATGCGCCGAGGGCCCAGCTTTACGGCTCCCAGGTAGAGGGTTGGTTTGTGCCACAATCCGCTCAAAGGGACTTTGCGGAAGGTTGCCCACGTGGTTGGTGAGGCTCCGGCTGTGGAACCTTTGGGGAAGGGCTGCCTTGGAGGCTGAACCCCTGTCAGGGAGGGACGGCAGGGTCCCTGCAGGATCTGGGACTCTTAGCTGGAGGTCCCGCCCTCCTCTGTTCTGGGCACAAGATCATCGTGAAGAAAATTACTCTTGTCCCAAGATGCATATTTCCCACGGGAGCTTTTTTTTTTGTTGTTGTTTTTTAATTTTATTTGTTTATTTGTTCATTCATTCATTTTTTGGTGGGGGGGGGAGGTAATTAGGTTTCCTTATTTATTTACTATTAGAGGAGGTACTGGGGATTGAACCCAGGACCTCATGCATGCTAAGCATGTGCTCTACCACTTGAGCTACACCCTCCCCCTCTGCAAGGGAGGTTTTTGTATCTCATCCACACTCCCCAGCTCAGAAATCTCTTATCTGTCCAGTACAGGTCAGATGACTAATGACTTGGCCCCGGGGACCATATGATGCCTTTCTCTCCGATGGGGGTGTTCTGCACCGGGTTAAGTCAGGCCCAGGACTGGACCACTGAAGGTGCTGGCTCCGAAGTGTCCTGCAGGGTGGCTGAGAGACGGCGCCCTTGGCGCCTGAGTTCCTGTGAATTCTCTCCCCACCGCCTCCTGCACCCTGCCCACGGGGGTGCTGCTGGCCCACACTGACAGCTCATAGCTCTGTTGACTCCTCCGCCTTCCAGGAGGACCACTTGGCTGCTGAGAGCATTGTTGTGACATTTTCCAAGTTGAGCTGTAAAGGTCTCTAGAAAAAGATGTTTCCAGCAGAATCAGAGAGGAAACAAGGTTGGCCAGGCCCTCTGGCGCACGGTTCCGTGGTTTCCCCTGAGATTTCTCAAACGGCTGCTGAAATCCCAGTTCCGCTGTGTACCTCCCCCCTGAGACGTCTCCCCAGACAGCCAGCTCCGGAACTCAGGGATGCTCAAGGAAGTACCTGTCCCACACAGGTGCCTGCCCAGTGGGGGCAAGTGTGAAGCTCACCCATCACTGAGCATTTACTGTCCGCTGAGTCCATTTCCTATGCGTTAGCTGAGCAGGGGCTCAGATCGTGTTGAGCAGAAAGAAGAGGGTAGAATCCGGCTCATTTGCTTTTTTCTTTACTCCTCAGTTCGCTGTCTTTAGGATACACTGGAACTTATAAAATGAAAACTTCTAGGGACTTTTCTTCTCTCCCTTTTAATAAGCTCTCAAATGGAAAAAGGCTGGGAAGAGAAGAAAGGCAGCCTGAGTCAGTTGCAGCCAGGGCACTAAATAAAACTCTTTAAGGGTCACGGGGTGTGCAGTGGCTTCAGAGGGTTTTTAAATGCAAGAAAGTGGAACATTGGAGTTTAACTCTCCAAATGGAAAGGCCTGAGGGGGCTGAGGGTCAGGACCTGGGTGTATCTCGAGGCTGCATGCTCCCTGGACCCTGTCCTGGTCACCCCACCAAACCGCCCCACCTTGCTATTCCCAACTTAGCAGCCAGGCCCATGGAGAGAGAATCCCATACTCCGCAGCTGAGCTGGAGCCCAGCCTTCCTGGCATCAAAGGGGGCTGTATGCTTGCAGTCCCACTGGGCCTGGTGTCCTTCCCAGCCCTTAAATAGACCCGTGCAGAGCCAGAGAGCCCCACAGGCGGGGCAGGAGGTAGATCTGTGCTTTTCCTGGAGGATTCTGATCGAGGCATGGGGAGGCCGAAGCCCTCTGTCCTCCCCACACCCAGCATTTACATTCAGTCTCCCTTCGCACCAGTGGGGCTTCTGGACCTCTGGGAGCATCCATCCCCTGTCAGAATAAACAAAATCCCTGCTCTGTGAGCTTTATAAATCTTTTCAAAGAGCACTTTATAAACTTCGGGTGCTACCCGCCCTTGGGCATGGCAGCGTTACTGTTTCTTCACTGGGCACCATGTTCAGAAGCACGTGCTGGAGGCCAGGGAATCCCTGTCAGAAGCAGAGTTCCAGCCATGGCGCGGCGCCTGCACATATCTGGACCGATCGTTCTTAGCAGTCCTGGAATCCTTCCCCCACGGCCGCATCTCTGCCCTTTTGTCCCCAAGGAACTCTGCATGTGGCCCAGCAGTGTCTCACCCATCTCCGGTCGCAGGCGTCGAGGGGCCCCGGCCCCCAAATCTGTTTCACTAGTCTCCACTTAGAAGTGCTTGAGTTTGGGGTGCGGTTTCTTCCTAGGGCTTAATTCTCAAAGTTGGTAAGGCCCAGAACAGATCAAGATCTGAAAAAGATCGAGAGAAAGTTAGAAAACGGTAAAGGAACTCAGAGGAAGAAGAAACACATCTTCTAATTCACTGAGAGATGGAATCTTCTACCAAACTTTCCCTTGTTCTGATTTCAGGTCTGCCAGCCCTTTGTGAGCTGTCTTCGAATGTAATTGTCTCTCAAACTGCTGGCACTGTAACCTTAAACCTTGTAATTGTGCCCCAGGATAAATCAGTATTAATTTAGCTGATGTGGCATATCTTATACATCCTGTGTTCTCCGGCTAGCCTCTATTTGGTTAAGGATTTCCCAAAAAAGTATGTATCAGGAGAGGCGAGCAAGAGTGTATCCCTTCCAGGCTGTAGTTCTCAGCTGTCTGGAGGCTGGGGAGGAAGGCGGTTCCAGCCTCTTGACTTGGATGGGGGGCTGTGGGGCTGGGGGCGTCTCCCCTTCCACAGCCCGCGTAGGTCTCAGCCATGCCCAGGCTCTTGGGAGTTCAAGTCATCCCTTGGGGAGCCCCAGGGCCCTGATGGGTGTCATCCAGAATTTGCAGGGAAACCAGAAGGAAACCACAAATCCATGGGGGGGCGGGGAGGAAGGGGCAGAAAGATCTTGCGGTTGAATCTAAAATTCAAAGGGAGGGTAGAAGCGGCCACCACAGGGATTTCATTAAGGAGACCGCAAGATTTAGCCTTAAGAAGTTCACGCCCATGTGGAGCCAGGGCTAAGGCCCCATCTCAGGGGTAGGGAAGAAGGTTGGGAGGCCTGAGATGTGACATTTGTGCCCTGAGTCACCGCAGGCAGTAATCCCCACGGGTGTCTGGTTGCCGGTGCAGAGCTGGGAGCCCGGGCCATGGTGATTTCCCGGCCGACCCTCTCACTCTGTGTGATTTCCCTTTTTTCCGGGTTGTCTCTGTTCTTACAAGCACATCAGATAACTGCTCTTAAGTGAGCTAAAATTAAACTCCCAAACAAAGAGTTGTAAGTGCTGTTTTATTTCTCGAGATGAAAATTGCACGAGAGTAACTTCTTTATTTGACTACATTACATTACAGTAGAAGGAAGGAGAGGACTGTTGGTACAAAATAGTAATTAACTATTTTTTCTCTGTCCTGAAAATTAGTGCATCGTTAGATCAAAATATGACAGGGTGCATGCTCATTTAATTTTTAAATTGCTTGGTAACTTCAAATAAAACTACTGCAGTGGATATGTAAGATATGGCGTTAGTGCCAGACACTCAGTGGCATGTAGGAAACTGCTTTTGTGTTATCTGTGGGGCACAGCATGATAGCATTCATTCATTTATCTAGTCAGCAAATATATGTGACACCTGCTGGGTGAAGCCATCTCTAGGGAGAAGTAATGTACATGAGAGAGTCACATCAGTCGTAGGTGCTGAGCAATGCTGAGGCTCACAACAGTGCATGATTCGCTCATTCGTTCATTCAACAACCACCAACGGGACTTCATCCCTAAGCCCAGGTTCCTGCTCACGCCACGTTCACAGCTTATCAGAGAGGAAGCAAGGAAAACAATTGTTACGGCAAATATGCAGGTGGTACGTGAGAAGCACAAGCAAAGGCATCAAGGAAGAGGGTCCAATTCATTCATTCATTCATTCATATGGTCACTTAGTAATCCATCCTCAAAGATTTTATTGAGGACCTACTGTGTGCAGGGGATATGATTCATTCAGTCCCTGCCTTCATGGAGCTTACAGGCTGGAGTAGGGGACAGATATTCATCAGAAAATCACAAGAACAAATGCAAAATCACAACTCTGGCAGGTGCCTCAGGGAGTGGTATCTGAAGCTGTCAGAGCCTCGGGTCAAGGTACAATCTCAGCAGTCTTGGATAAGGGTTCAACAGGCGCAGCACAGGGAAGAGCACTTCAGGTAGAGGGACTGGCCTGTGCAAAGGCCCTGTGGCAGAGGGAACTGGGTGAATCTGAGGATTAAAAGGTGGGCAGGGGGGCTGGAGCTGGAAAGGAAGGAGAAATTGTGCACTGAGTTGGAGAAGGAGGTAGAGGTGGCACTGTAAACTTGTTCGGGATTTTTGTCTGTTTCTGAAGAGCAATGAGTAGCTGTTACTCAGTGTGAAGGATTGTCTAAGGGTTCATGTGGGCAGCATGGAAGCAGGGAAAGCAGCGGAAGCCTGCCTGTATGGTGGTGAGTTGGGTGGGGCAGTGATGGAGATGTTGAGAAGCAGATGTGGGCCTTGGGTGGGGAGAGAAGCCTGTGTCTTGGAGGTGGAGGCTGAGCCGGAGTCCGCCAGGGGAGCTGGTGGGGACGGGAGGTGCAGGCCAGGGGAGGGCGGGCCAGATGCCAGAACAGCGGCCCAGCAATCAGCACACACCGCTCAGGCTCAGTGACTCTTACTGGAGGTCACTGCATATAACAAGGGCCTTCAACACTGCAGAAGTCTTTGGATAACTATCTAATTGGTGGTCCAAGACCTTTCCCTAAAGGACTTTAATCTCCTCTGTATATTAGAGGATTACTTACATTTTCTGAAGCCGGTCCAACAGGTGTGCCCACCTATTGCCTACTTATCTATTATGAACCCGTACAAATTGGGTAATTGTGTGTGCAAATGGTTGGTTAGGTGTGTGTGGGTATGTAATTACTAGATTTGCATTCGTAAATGCTCATTTCCTTAAACAACCCTCTTCCCACCCCTACTTCTCCGCTACCTCTGTGCCCCACAATGCACACATCCCCAGGTGTACGACTGGCCCAGGTGTATCTCTTAGGTCTGCTCCACTGCACCAGAGGAAGTGCCTTCCTCAGCATCCCTCCCCCAGACCCCTCTGCACCACCCCCTCCCCCATCAAGAGAAAGGCAAACACAACATGTCTCCTTCTTCCCTATTGGGTGGTCATGTAAACAGTACAGCCTGGAAAGTGCATGCGAGAAGTCACTTCTCTCCTCCACCTCAGCCCTACCTTCCCCAAAGAGAATCACCGTTCATTTATGCACTGGACGTGCGCACACCGGTGCCAGGGAGACGCTGTGACTTGGAGGGAAGGGCACTGGCTTTGCAGTCACACACATCTAGTCCTCAGCTCAGCTCAGCTGCTCCTGAGCTCCGCCAGCCCTGAAGATAAACGTAAAACACATAAAGAGTGAGTGCCTGGTGCAAAGTTGGCGGACAGTGAGATTGTCTCTTGTATTAATGTCATTGAACGGAACGAAAGGGCTGGTCCCAGGCCTTTTGCTGTGTATGGACGGGACAAATCTCAGGTGAACCTTAACTGCTGCCAATTTCCATGTCATCTGTGGCATATATTAATAAAAAGGAATTTTTTTTTTAAAAGGAGGTAACACAGGACAGGTACTTCATGACCTTACACTCAGAGAGTCTAAGAAACCCAACAAATTGTCATCCTGGGAAACCAGAGAGGGAATATCAAGTAACTAAAACACGCAATTGGCTCTTTTTTTTTTTTTTTTTCCCCCAGTTTGCAGCATCTACAGTAAGACACCCGAGACGCGCTTTTTGGTTTGGGATGGGCAGGCTGTGGTTTGGTGTTGAAACCGAGTCCTGCTGGTGGAGGCTGAGTCTGCAAGTGCCTTGGTGACTGGCCAAGAAGTCACCCTGTGGGAAGATGGCCCAGGGTCACCCAGACCTTTGGTTTGTCTGCCTGAGCAGGACCCATCCTGCCCAGGACCCTTTGCTGGGAGAGTCCCCTCCATGATAACTGGTGATCACATTTTAGTACTAAATTCTTTTTGACATCAAGCATTGCCTCTGTGTGGTTAGATGCATCCTGAACAGTTGTGCACCTTGCGTTTTGCTGAGTCTCAGATGCACTAAAGGAGCTACCTCTCTCCATTGCTGGGTTTTTTTTTCAGGTACATAGATACAAAGCTTCTTAAAAAGTGTTATAAAAACAAGTCAAACAATACTTTAGGAAAACGCATTTTGAACAAGTGGGATGTCATGGAAAAAAAGGTTGGTTCATCATTGGAAAATAATGAATGTAGTTCATATCAACACAGCAAACCATCAGATCATTTCCACAGATGCAGAATCAACATTTGACAAAATTCCATATCCATTCATGATAGAAATGAAAGAAAAAAAGAAAACCTCTCAGTGAAGTAAAGGGAAGACTTTCCTTCCCCTGATAAGGGGCATTTTGAAAAACCCACAGCTAACATTAGAGTTAAGGATGAAAGTCTAAATGAATTGCCCTTAAGACCAAAAACAAGGCAAGGACTTCCCTCTTTCAACCCTTTTAGTCACCATTGTTTGGTGGTCCTAGCTTGTGCAATGTTAAGAAAAAGAAATAAATATCATTCAAATTGGCGAAGCAGAAGTAAAACTCTTTACGACATACAACATGGTTATCCACTTAGAAAATCCTAAAGAATTTAAACAAAAAAAATGACTGATAATCAGTTTGTGAGTCCATTAAGTTTGCATGTATAAGGTGTGATACAGTAGTTTTACTTGTACAAGGCACGATAAAATATTTTGTTTTTCGAATAGACTTTATTTTTTTTTGGAGTTGTCAGGTTCACAGCAGAATTGAGCAGAAAATACAGAGAGCTCGCACACCGCCGTTGCTTCATTGCTGTTTACTGGGTATTTTTTTTTATCATTTTAATGCAAGTTCAAGTTTGGAATATAAGATTTACAACAACTAGATCACTTAACATTTTTGTTTCCGTTGTTTTTTTTTAATGAATACATTTTATTTTTTTAGAGCAGTTTTAGGTTCACAGGAAAAAACTGAGCAGAAAGGACAGAGAGTTCCCGTAGACCCCCCTGCCCGGCCCCTGGCACCCCCAGCCTCCCCCACTCCCGGAGTGATACATTCATTATCACTGATGCACTTACACTGACACATCCTTATCACCCAAAGTCCATTGTCCACATTAGGGTTTACTCTTGGTGTACTTTCAATGGGTTTGGACAGATGTATAGTGACACGTATCTGTCACTGTAGTATTGTACGCTACAATGGACAGGCGGACTGTCGTGCAATAGTCTTGTTGCCCTAAATATTCTCGGCTCTGCCTATTTCATTATGCTTTTAAAAACAACTCCTCATCAAACAAAAAATGACAGTCACAAAAAAATGCCAGCCTTTTATTTAGGCAAAAGGATGGTGGGCAGCTGCCCCCATCCCCACCCAGGAGAACAATTTCATCTGCAGGATGGAATCTGGACTGTCCGATTTCTTCCAAGTGAGGGGTCACATGGCCTGTGTTCTAGGGTTCATAAAATGACCAGTTTGAAAAGAAATGTCCAATTTGACTTACGGTTTTTGGATCAATGTGAAGTTCTAGAAATTTGTGATTGGCTCTGTTTTGGCAGTTTATTCAGATTCTTCTCCTCCATCCATCTTTCACTTCGAAGCTGCGTGTAGACCGCTGGCTGTCACCGACGAGCAGCAGTTTCCGGGAAGAGAATCTGGAGTGGTTCTAGGGGAAAGGGGAGCATGTGTCCTGCCTCCCTTCTGCTCTGTGGGACAGTCTTTAAAATCTGACCCTCCAGCCAGATAGGAGTCTTGGCCTTCCTGCAAGCCTGCTTTTTATTCCTCAGTTGTTGCCAGAACCCAGAAGTCCTGGGTGGCCATTCCGCACCCAGGGCCCTAAGGTTGAAAACCTGAGCATTTAATAATTGTCAGGACTTGTTACTTCAAGAGACTGGGCTGACAGCTGTGGTTTGGGACTTGGGTGATAGAGGGATGGTTCCTGTCCCCAAGTTTGTCTCCTAAATCTTGTGGTTCACGGACACATCACGCTCACAGTGTCTCGTCTGATGCTTTGCACTATAAGTGGGAGGGTTTTGCTGGAAAGAAGAATGATCCTTGGCTCGGGGCTCTCCATCTAGCCTCATCTCCTGTCTGTTTTGTCAAACAAAACTACACAAATAAAGTTGCATGGAACTAAACACACATACACACCCCCCCAAATGAATGTATGAAAAAGTGGTGAACTCTGAAGTTTGTGGGTATATTAACGTCAGTTTCCTGGTTGTGGTACTGTATGTCACCGTCCTTTGAGGGGAATCTGGGGGAGACGTCTGCAGGCTCCCTCTGGATCATAGCTTACAACTGCCTACGATCTACAAGGATCCCCAAACAAAAAGTAAAAACAAAACAAAACAAAACAGCTTTCAGTTCTTTGTTTTCTATTGTCATTTCCAGCCTTCCTTAGATTTCTGTGTTCTGTGTATTCTTCACAAATATACCTCATTTATTTAAATGTTAATTGACCTTTGTTTCTTTGTTCTCAAAGCCAAGCTCAATAGTAAGACCTCTTAGTGATTACAAGGTATTAGGACTTGGAGAAGGGGGTCTGAGAAGACCCTTGTCCTTACAAAAGGGTAACCTAACCCGTGTTCAGAAATTAGTGGACATGAGAAGCCCCCAGTGGAGAGAGTAGATGCCTGACTCTCAACAGGGATTTAAGAGTTTACAAACTAGACCAGGTCCGGAGGTTAGAAAGCACAAACAGAAAATAGTGCGTGAGTTTACAAATTCATTCTTTAGTTTTCTTTTTAACTTTAAAAAATTTGAAATAATTACGGACTTACAGGAAGTTGCAAAGGTCCTATGTACCCTTACTCAGTTACCCTCATTGTTTATTTCCTATATAACTGGAGCATAGTGGCAAAACCAGGAAATCAGCATCACCACCATGTGCGCAAAGTCTATGCCGTTTGATCACATCTGTAGACTCTGTAACCACCTTCTCCGTTAAGATACAGAAGTGGTCCATCACCACAAAGATCTCCTGCATGCTGCCCCTCGTATAAAGTTATATCCACTCCAGCCCCCGCTGTTCTAGTCCCTGGCAACTACGAACCTGTATTCCATCTCCGTGGTTTTGTCAATGAGGATGTTAACAGAAACGGAACCATGCAGTGTGTGACCTTCAGCCCTGGCTTGTCAGCACACTCACTGCCTGTGAGGTCCTTCCCATTGCTGCCTGTGTCCGTTGTCTGTCCCTTTTCCCTGCTGAGTCGTGCTCCGTGCTATGGGTGTCCCCCAGGTTGCTTAACATGCACCTCTGGTGGGGGACATTTTGCTTGTTTCCCGCTTTGAGCGGTTACAAATCAAGCTGCTGGGAACAACAGCGTACAGGATTTTGTGTGGAAATAAGTTTTCTGCCAGGTAAACCCTCAGATGTACAATTGCTGGATCATGTGGTAAGTGTATGTTTCGTTTTGTTAAGAAACTAACAAACTGTTTTCCAGAGGGGCTGGACCCTTTCACATTTGGGCCACCAGGGTCTGCGAGATCCACTGTTTCGGCACCTTAGGCAGTATTTGGTGTTGTCACTATTTTTAATTTTAAGTGTGCTGGTAGGTGTGTTGTAGTATGGCATCGTGGTTTTCATTCGTATTTCCCTAATGGCTAGTGATTTGGAATATCTTTTCATGTGCTTATTTGCCATCTTTATAGCCTTTTTTGTGTGTGAAATGCCTGGTTATGTCTTTTGCCCACTTTCTCATTATTTGTGTTTTACTGTTGAATTTTGAGAGTTCTTTATATATATTAGATTTGAGCCCTTGGTCAGATCCATGGTTTGGAAATATTTTCTTCCAGTCTGTAGTGCATCTTCTCATCTTGGTGGGGTCTGCTGCAGAAGAAAATCTTTCATTTTGATGAGATCTAGCTTACCGATTTTATTTTTTATGAATTGCACTTTTGGTGACATGTTTTGGCGACATGATAGCCATTTGCCAAGGCCTAGGTTCTGGTGATGACTTTCCTGTGTTGTAAAAGTTTTACAGTTTCATGTTTTACACTGAAATCAGTGATCAACTTCAAGTTAATTTTTATATTAGATGTGAGAGTTAGGTCAAAGCTTTCTTCTCTCTTTTTTTTTTTTTTTTTTTGGCTTATAGATACTCAGTTGCCCCAGCAACATTTGTTGAAAACACTATCCTTTGTTGAGTTGCTTTGGCATCTTTGTTAAAAAATGGAAAATGTTGGGGCTGCCTGTTAATGTTCCTTTGATCTATGTATCTTGGTCTCTGAGAGGAAGAAAGAAGGACTTCAGGGTCCAGGTTCGGCTCCCCACCTCTCAGGGCCGAAGGCCTCCACCGGGAAAGGATGTGCCCCTCCCCCCTCCTCCAGAACTGGGCGCAGCTCCCCCCCCCCCCCCCCCCCCGCAACCCACCCCCGCACCCCGCCGGTGGGGGTTGCCCTGCATGTGAGCACGTGGGAGGGACTCCCCAGACTGCTCTCTCTGCTGCACTCCCCACACACTGCTGTTTCTGGTCTCCTTTTCCTTCCTTTCCTTGCTTAGGCATGTTCTCAGATTAAAGTGGGATTTTCTAAAACGGATTTTTCCATCGTGGGGTAAAAACCGTAAGCAAACAGAATTATCATAACAATTTAAATAGTAATAAAATATGTTTTCCCGTTGCTATTCGAAGAAGGGGGAAAGGTAACTAGAGAAGAGGAGAGGAAGATCTAGTTTGTGGGTGGCAGGTGTGTTGTTTTTTTTTCCCTTTTCTTCGATAATAGGTACCGAGTTTTAGCAAAGGACTTCAAGGCAAAAGGAAAAAAAATAGCATATACTGTTATGGGGTGATTTTTATCTTTCATTTTTATGACAACTTATTTGTACTTAAGAGAATCTTTCCAAAGAGTTAGAAGCATCATTAAATAAAGACTGTGAAATGTGCAATATGGCTTATTTATTTAAATGTTAATTGGTCCAACGAACACTTCTAATTAGCTCTATATTTGCTTAGCAAAAAGTTTTACAAATTCCAATTGTGAAAAGCAGCTATTTTGAGCTGGTAAGCATGTTGCAGCCTCAGCTATGATTTTTCTATAGTTCTCAGCCCTTGAAGGCACAATTTAATTTTTCATGTATGCATACTAGCAACGGTAAACACTTGCGAGTGTAAAGAACCTTCTTTAATTAGCTGCACAACAATTAAAGGATTCACAAACTAAATTGAACCCTGTCTCGGTGCTTACTAGCTGAATTCTACCACCTGTCACAACAGCACTTTGTTCAATCTGTTATGCAAAATCATTATAGCAATATAGCGGAGGGGAAAAAAAAAGAGAAAACAGCAATTATTTCTTACTTTTCTCTTGAATGGGTTATTTTGGGTTATACTGATGTCAGGTTCATTGAAGCTAACCTTTTGAAATCTGTAACAGCATAATACTTCTAAGGCAGTCTCAGAATGGCTAGAAGAATATTTCGTTTTACTCTTTTAAGGAGGAAGCAGTGCACATCCTTAAAGTGTGGAGAGGGGGGGCACTCTGATCATTTGAAACAACCTGTTCTGACTCTCAGCCACCTTCTCTTTTCCCCTTCTTACGAAGAACCGTCAACAGCCTCCTGTTGTTACAAACGCATGCAAACTACTGTAGATGTCAGTATGAAGATGTGGTTCTCACACTGCCTTTTCCAAAAGCGTACCAACCCACATCACTTCACTGGCTTGATCGCTTACTGCAGAAATGTGTGTGTGTTATTGTTAATTTTTGAAAATTAAAAAGGAATTTTTAAATGACAGAAATGAACTCATTTACAAAACAGAGACAGACTCACAGACATAGTAAACAAACTTATGGTTATGGTGGAGGGGAGAGCAGGGGGTGGGCGAAAGGATAAATTGGGAGTTTGAGATTTGAAGATACTAACTACTATGTATAAAATAGATAAACAACGAGGTCCTACTGTCTAGCACGGGGAACTCTATTCAATACCTTGTAATAGCCTATAATGAAAAATTAGATGAAAAGGAATATATATATATATATGCATAAATGAACCACGATGCTGTACACCAGAAATTAACACAGCATTGTAAACTGACTATACATCAATAAAAAAAATTTTTTTCTTTTTAATGTTTTAAAATTTGATTGAAGCCGACCTGCCCTCCTGCAGCCTGGGTTGGAGGGAACCCTCACCCCTCTGCCGTTTGCAGAGACAAAGGCTTTATTGTGAGGCCCAAACTGAAGCCTGACACAGTGGACTCCGTGCAAGTCAAGGAATAAATGTTTACATTTGGTGTTGCCTCCTCTGGCCTCTGGCGGGACTGCTGGCAGCAACGTGGGTGCTTAGTACAGAAAGGGTGGAAGGGAGGCGAGGCGGGCGCGCACCTCCGCTGACGGGCGGCCCGGGGAGATGCTCGCTGTTAGTTGCTTAAAATGGCATCAAGAACATATTGTTAGTCCCAGCCTCTGAAGCATGTGCGGTCTGGGCACTGCAGACGTTGGAGTGATTATAGACAAACAGCCGGGCTCATTCAAGAGGGTCTGCGTTTTCCGGCATTACGATATTTTTTAGAAGTTGCCTCTTTACGTCATTTCATGAAAATGTGCAAAGACAAGGCAGCTCTTTGAAAATACAAACTCTTTCCCCAAAAATGCTGAAAGAAGGAAAGTGACAGCCAAAGGTCAAAGGCCGAGCAAGAATGTGTTTCTCTCTTTTTCCGGTTTCTTAAGCAGAGAGGAAACTCTCACAGTTTGGCATTTGGGTAGTCAGGACCCTCTCCCATCAGGTCCGGGAGGGAGACCTTGCACAGCAGGCTGGCTTCCTTCTTCTTGCTGCTGAAAACCAAACTCTTAGGCTGGTCCAGGGATAGCACGTGTAAATTCGAGTGTTATTGTCCACTTAATTGAAGTTCAGGAAATGAACGCCTGGTGCAAAGTTGCAGCCCCAGGGAGAAGGCCACTTGCTGCCTCCTGCAGCCTCGTCTGCCTCTGAACTTGGCTGCACTGCTCATGGCCAGAGCCTGCTGGTTCTGGGTCCAGCTGCTCTCTGATTGTCCCTGGCTCGCTGCGCTCTCCTGACGGCACGGGTCTGCACTCGGCCTTGATGGGAGCCTGCTGGTGCCTCCGGGGACAGGATGGTCACATAGTAGGCTCTCAGTGAACATCTGCTGTTTAACGTAAATGGAATCTCCACTTGGCTGAAGAACTCATGGGAATTTAAGGGTGAATTCAGGCAACTTAATCCTTTCAGCCTTTCCGTCCACTGGCCCAGGCTTCCTTCTTTTTTTTTTTTTTTTCTGCTGTTCATCTAAAATCTCCTTACCATGATGTACTGTTTGTTCTTTCTTACATTCCTTGCTGCTAGTCCTGCAAAACAAAACAAAACAAAAGGCCCATGGAATGACCTTCAGGCCAGCGTTGCCTTGAGGAGGGCCAGCTTACCTGGGTCTGGGCACGCAGGAGGCTGCCTTGCCCACCAGGGGTTTCCAGTGTGGAGACAGGCCCGGGTGTAGATTCCTGACTGGTGGCAGGCTGGAGGGAGCCACTGGTTTCCTCTGCTCTGGTCCCTGCAGGGCCACCTGTAGTGGTGGCTTAGCAGGTAGATTCATGGTGCACGGAGATGATTCCACCAATGCCAGTTGCCAGATACATGACTTTGGGCAAGTTACTTAACCTCTCCGTGCCTCCGTCCCCTCATTTATAAAATGGATATAATGATAGCAAAATTATCTCACTGAGCAATGAGAATTAAGGGAAGGCACTTAGAACAGTACTAAGTGCACACGAAGGAGGTGTTGTTAGTTACCCTTCATGCCGTGCCTGCTAACTGCCATCCTCGCTGCTGCCCCCTGAGCCTTGAAGTCTTTCTAGTGGGTCAACTCCTAAGGTTGTGGTCTGAAGGGAGCTTTAGGGAACCATGTCCTGCCTCAGGCTGGATGGGCTGAGGGGCCTGCAGACCAGTGGCTTCTCGAAAGCTTCCTGAAAGGCACTGAACCATTCAAGGCTGTGCTTCGCGCTCTCTGGCCTTCCTCTTGGTGTCTGCTCTTGTGTGTGGGTGTGGTGTTCTAGTCTGCAAGGCAGATTTTCCAGAAGGTGCACCCAGAGCGCCTTCCACCTGTGCTTCCTGCCTGCTGGAAGTTGGCCCTACTTGTGGGAGGATGTGTGGATGCCTGCCAAGAGGCACACTTCAATCAGATACCTGGAGAACCCCTGCCAGAGAGACAGGAGTTATCGACCATTCGCTACATGAGAAATATATGTGATGTTCAGGGCATGTGGGAGGGGAACAAACACATCTAACATACGAATTTATAATCTCAGAGGGGGCACGGAGGAAAGTGGACAACTGGTCAACCGCTGATAGGTGCTGGGAGAGAAACACCCCAAACAGATTGAGGGTGGGAGGCAGGAGAGTCTTATGTGGTTATGGAATCAGGAAAGGACCAGAGAGCAGATGCCCGGGGCACAGGTTGTAACTGGCGTTGGGCTTCTGGAGGGGAGGATGGCCTCTTGAAGGTGTCTTCTATGAAATCCACACCCTTTTGCTCCAGTCTGGGAGACAGCAGAATGATGTAGGAGAGGTCTGCTCTTGGGGAAGGATGATTTGTAAGGCTATAAATACCTGAGATATTCCTATCATATATTTAGCTCTGAGCATTGAGGAACCTTGGATTATCTAGTGGTGACTGAGGTCATTTCCTAGGTCTGTTTCCACATGGAGGAACTGTGCTGCCAGTTTTCTGTTTAAGGACTGGGCCATGTGCCAGTTCAGCATCTGACACAGTGCCCCTTGGGCAATGTCTGTTGAATGACTGCATGACTGTCTCCAACGAACCAGGTTTCTGTAGTGAATGCGCTCATTTAAACCAGGGACTGCCACAGTTTGTTGGTGATGACCTCTGAAAAAACGTGTGCTTCCTAAATGATCTAGAAAGAGATGGAGGCCGAGAGGAAGAGGAGGAAGGACACAAGGTGCCTTCACATCTGAGTTGCAGTCTGCTTTTGTTTTCTTTGTTATTTGTTAATTATCCATCCATCTATCTACCCATCCTTCCATCAATATTTTTCTCTCTGTCCATCCATCTCTGATATCTAGAATGGTGTCTGGCATAGAGCAGATCTGCAGTAAGTATTTGTTGAATGAGTGAATCATATGACAGTTGGAGGTTTTGAACCTGGAGACTTTATTTCCTTTTCACAACCTGTGAAGTTCCAGTTACCCACTGCAAGCATAACTTTCATACCCGGCTCTGCTGAAAGGGCGACCCAAGACCTCCCAATCTTGCTGAGCTCTCTTTTCTAACGTAGTCATCCTTGGCAGGCATCTTGTCTAATTCTCTCGTTCCAGATCCCTGATACCCACACGCTTTCCTCTTGGTAGCAGGCTAGGAAGAGGGGCAAACTCATTGCGCTTTCATAAACGAGACTTTGATGAACATGATTTCAGCTGAATCTTTGTACACATTCTTAATTATTTCCTTAGGTTTAATCGCTAGGTACGGAATTGCTGGGTGGAAGGGAACACACATTTAAAGATATTAATACCTGTTGCCAAATTGTCCTGCCCTTTGGTCATGTTATGGCAAATTATTACCCACCCTCCAAACACACACAGATTGTAACGGCGCTTCTTTCCTTATGTTCTACCAACGCTGAGTATTATTTAGCACATGGAAAGTGTCTCATTTTACTTTTCATTTTTTGAGCTCAATATGTATGTATACCTATATTTTATGTAGTTACTTATCTATATCTTTATATCTGTATCTATATAGATAGATGTTTAATGAAATGTCTATAATTGGTGAATTACCTGCTTATACCCTCTGCGTGGTTTCCTTCTGGGTATTTGCATTTTCCTTTTAAATTGTGTGACCCCTTCATACATCATCCATATTAACCCTTTGTGTTTTACATACCTTGTAATTGTTTCTTCCAAGTTTTTCACGCCCCTTTTAATTTTGTCCATGGTGTTTTTTAATGAGATGAAGGTATTTAAGTGATCAGATCTTTTAATCTATTCCTTTGCTGTCTTTGGTGTCATGCTTTGAAAATAATTTCCTACCCCATTATTCTATTAATATACTAATAAATACCTGAATTTGCCTTCTTTTGTGTTTATGGTCTTATTTTTAAATACGAATCTTTAGCCCATCAGGTATTTATTTTGTTGTATATTATTAGGGCAAAATTTAAATCTATGCGTTATACACATATATACATATCCATAATTTGCTATTATGAAGGAGATTTTTAATACTTTTCCAAGTGATATATAGACTATATCAGGGAAATTTTTTATTTTATTTTGTTTTTATACAAATAGAACAAGTTTTAAGAATTACATTAGAGAAATATAGAATGAAAAGTGAAAGTCTTAGTTAAATTTCTCACCTCCACTCCAATTCTACGCCATTTCCCAGAGGTGATGATTATGAGTGGATTTGATGTATCTGTCTGTCTGTACATAGATATATACCAAATATATAGGAGTTCTTGTCCATATTCTTTCTCCAATTAGAAAAATGCTGTGGAGAACATTCTGGAACATACATGTGTGAGTGTTTCTGTATTAAAGGTACCTACAAGTGGCACTAAGTTATATTTTCATGGATATTGTTGAATTGCTTTCTGAAAAGGGGGCACCCAGTTTACTTTTCTGCAGATGGTGAGTGCAAATGCTCAATCTCTCACACCCTTGCTGACAGGGGGGGGAAATAAAGCTCTAGTTTTTGGCAACATGATGCACCCAAAATATTGTAATTTTATGTAAATTTCCCTTATCCTTTCCATAAAGATATGCTTTCCACTTATATGACTTCCTTTATCGATGTCCTCTTTATATTTTCGTATGTTTTATTGTACTGTCTGTTCTTTGCCTTAATGATATAAAAATTTATGTTGTCTTTGGATTCATGGCATTGGATTCCTCTTTACAAAGATTATTAAATAAAATTCTCCTATATTTTTATCAATGACTCCTTAGATTTAAACATATTTTCGTGTGAAGTATTTGTCTAAATGACAGCCCATTATCCCAGGACATTTAACTCAGACTATTCTTTCACTACATATGTCATTACCTTTATCTAAGTCCTGTGTCTCTTTTGGAGTTCTCTCTATCTGGTCTCTTGACTTACTTTTCTACTCCTGTATGCCACTATATTATTTCAATTACTGTAGTTTTACTGTATTTTGATTTGAGAGTCTGCATGCCCTCTCCTTGTTCTCATTCCTTAACATTTACTTGGCAGTTGTCACATTTTTTTAAGATGAATTTTAGATTTCACTTGCTAAGTTTGATAGATGATTCTATTAGCAATTTGGTTTGGATTTATAGATCAATTTAGTACAGTTTACATATTTACATTATCATCATTCCATCCATGAACATGGTATATCTCTTCATTTATTCAGATCTTATTTTATGCCCTTCCATAAAGTTTTGTTTGACTTCATATAGGTCTTGTCCATTTCTTATTTTATTTATTTCTAAAGTGTTTAAAATTTTCCTCTGACAACTTATAATTGGTTTCTAATGTATAAGAAAACAATAATTTCCCATGTATTGATCTTATCTTTGACCTCCAATTGCACATTTATTAGGACCAACAGTTTTATACTTTATTATTTTGATTTTTTTTCACATGTAATCATTTTCAGCTGTGAATAGTGACAGTTTTATCTGTCCTGGTCAATAATTGTATCTCATATTTTCTTTTTCTTTTTAAAAATCACATTGTTTGCATTGGCTAAGACTTCCAGGACAGAGTGTCTTGTTGTTAGCTTTAACAGAAATGCTTCCAATATTTTGCCATCAAACATAATGTGTGATGTAGGCCACTTACCTTTTTATCAATTAGGAAGGGATGTTAGTTAAGTTTTAACAAGTGTTTTGGGACATTGTTGATATAATATGTTTATTTTCCTGTAAGATTTTAATATGGTGAATTGATAGGTTTCCTATTGTTGAGTGATTCTTGAATTATTGGAGCAAACTCTGGTTGTTCTTTGATGAATTTTTATCTTATTATACTACAAGGTTCATTTCACTGGTAGTTTAAGGTATTTACTCTGATGTTTATAAACGAGATTGTCCTATAGCTTCTATGAGTAGTAATTGTATTAGTAGTGGTTCTTATTCCTCCTCCCACCTCCCCTTTCTCCTCCTCCCCTTACTCCCGCTTCCTCTCCCTCCTGCTCCTTCTGCTCCTCCTCCTCCTTTTTCTCCTCCTCCTCCTCATGTTGCTTGAGTGCCCAGTAAGTCTTGGGGATTTCTCCTTCTCCTTTTCTTCTTTCTTCCTCTTCCTCCTCTTTCTTCTCTCCTTGTTCACCCTTCTACTTTTTCTCTTTTGCTTCTCTGCTATACCTAGTAGCACTATCCTAGTCTCAGAGAATGAAATGGGGAGTTTGCTGTGTTCCTGCGCTCTGGGACAGTTTATAAACATAGAGATAATCTGTTCCTTTGAAGGGCTAGTAAACTATGAGCATAAAACTAGGTCTTTTCTTTCTTCTTTTTTTAATTTAACTGTTTATTTTCTTTTACATTTCTGCCATGGTTGTTGTTTTATTCAGGTATTTAGCTTCTCATTGAGCCATATATATATATGATCATTTTTATAGATAATCATTCATTTTAATACAGATTTTCAAAGTAAAGATATAAAGTCCTGTATTCTATTACAATTTTTAAGTCCCCTTTGAATCTGAATTTATTTCCTCTTTCTAAATCCTGATGTTTATTTATATATTCTCTCTTTATTCCTATCCACATTGTCAGGTTTGTTTTCTTGGTCCTTTCAAAGAACCCACTTTTAGTGAGTCTTATTTTTTCCAGAGGGCAGGGGAAGGACGGTGCCCTATTTAATTAGTTTCTGCTGTCATTTTTATTAATCCCTTCCTTCTATTTTCTTTGGGTTTATTTTTATTTTTTCCCCTAGCTTCTTGAATTGGAGGCTTAGTGGATTTGTTTTCAATTCTTTTCACTTTCTATTCATTACATTTAAGTTTATAAAATTTCCTTTGAATACTGCTTTGGCCACACCCTAATTTTTTTTTTTTTCTTTTTGCTATCACTTTGTTTTTACTTTTAATTAATCTGTTTAATATGAATTCTCTCTTTTGGAACCTGATTGAAGTATATGTGGTCTAATATATGTAACATCTGTGAAATGTTGCATAGATGTTTATAAAGATTTCATACTTTCCTTTGGGTATAGAGTTCTGTCACTATACTCTGTATTTTAAAATTTATTTTAAAAAATCTACTTTTCACATGAATATTTGAGGAGGATGTGGTAACAATTCCCCTGATGGATTTACTAGAGTTGTATCCCAGTTTTTGCATTATGTATTTTCTGTTAAGTGCACAGAAGCTTGTAACTGTGACTATTCCTTGCAGATTTTTAATAGATTGTACCCCTTTTTGACATAAAAATCCCCCTTAACCTATTTAATATTTTTGCTTTAAATTATATATTTTTGATACTAATATTGCCATGCCTATTTTTATTTTGTTAACATTGTTTCATATGTGTTTTTTTCCATGCCTGTATTTTCAACCTTCATGTATAAGCTGGTCCTCACATGAAGAGTATAAAACTGGGGAACTGTCGACATACATTTAACCTAATCCAATATCTGATATCCTCTCTCTTATGCATGTTTTTAATCCATTAACATTTATTAAGTTTACTGACATGTGTGGTTTTATTCTTACTATCTTATTTTATGTTGTTGTTACCATGTTATATCAAGTTTTTTTTAAATTCCTTTTTCCCTTTTATTGTATGGATTAAATTTTCTTTCTAACATTTTCTTTTCTTTACTAATTTAGAAATTGTATACCTGGGATCTAGTCATACAGTGGTAACATGATTTCTAACGAGTACATTAAAACTTGCGTGTGTGTGTATGTGTGTGTGCATATACACATACATTCAGCAAATATATCCTCCCTTCAATAAAATAAGAAGTTTAGCATGCTTTCCCTTTTCATTTGGTTTGTTATCTGATCCCAGTCCCATCCCTTTTCCCCTTCCTTTCCATGTTAAAAATGATCTGTGATTTTAATTGCAGATTTTTTTTAAAAAACATTATGCACTATGTCTTATTCAGACTTAAATATAAAATTTGACTAACATTTTGTTCACCCTTGTTTTAAAATTTTGTTTCTCTGATTTTAATTCCTTCAGAGATGTAGGAGTCCTTTCATGTCTGAAAATGTGTTAATTTTATCTTACACTTGATGCTGTGTATAGAAGTCTAGGTTCAAAATAACTTTCTCCAGCCCTTTGATAATATTCCTTGGTTATTTTGTGGCATCTAATGTTGATGACAAGTCTGATGACAAACCAATTCTCACTCCTTTCTGGGTAAGCTGTTTCTTTTATCTTTTCATTTATTATTTTTTTCTTTTTCTTTCTTTCCTTTTTTTAATTACAATTTTTGTCATTTTCTCGGAGTCTGGAAGTTTCTTTTGGATGTGACAGTATGTAAATCTTTTTTTTTTTTTTCCTGAAAAAAATGTCCCAGTGCTGGAGGGATTCTTTCAAAGTTAATCTTTTTTATTTTTTTCAGTCTATAGACACCTTTTTTCCTACTATTGTCATCATCATTATTATTTCTTGACCTTTTATTGGCTTATTTTCTGTCTGGAATTTCTACTAGATGACCCTGTGGGATGTACCTACATGTCTCTTAATGTTTCTCCTTCACTGTTCTTTTCTTTTCTTTTGGTGCTACTTTCAGCATTATCTTCCATGTTAGAAATATGGCCTGGACCATGTATATTCATCTTTTCAGATCTTCAATTGACTTTTTAAAAATATGCAATTAAAATTTGAATTACCAACACCTTTAATTTTTTTTTTCTCTTCCAGTTGCTCTGTTTCCAGGCAGTCATTTCTCTCTTATGCAACATTCTCTTTATTCTTTCTAAAGATACTGGTTAGAATTTTTAATTAAATTCTTCTTCTCTAAATTACTTTTGTTTCTTCTGTGTTCATCTTGGTTCTTCTTTTTGTGTGTTTTGAGCTTCTCTCGCCTGTCTAGTGAGCCTTTTGTCACTTATGTTTAAGAGCAGAGGACTGGTGGCTCAATGTGGGCAGCTGGCAGTGGGTCTGTAGGTTCCGTAGGTCTGGTGCACCACGGCCTCACTGCAGAGTGGGAGGGATGCTTGCCGGCCCCTTAGTGAGGAGGGCTCCAGGACTGTGGGACTCCCCCTAAGGATGTGCAGTGGGGGGTCAAAAGTCCAGAAGGTGGGCAGGCTGGGACTTGCCTGCACTCCTCCCCACCCTGTCCCTCACCCCCTGGCAAGGGAGCTGACATTCACTCTGGCAGTGGGAGACTTGGGGTCCGAGCCATCCTAGCAGGGCTGTGCTCCTGTTTTCTTCTTCACTCTATCAGAAGTGACTTTCAGCTCTTCTCTGTTTCTTTTTAAGCCCCTGTTTTCACTCGGACATTTTTCAGACCAGGAGCTTCATGCCTTTGCAGAGTGATATTTGGTGCTTGGCTTTGGAGACAAGGCTCTCTTCTGCTGCTGTGTTTTCACTTGGAGCCCTGAGTTTCTCTGGATCAATTCATTTCTTTCAGATTGTTTCCCCTGAGTGTGTTTGGTCTGCTCCTGTCAATCTGATCCCATTCATTTTCCATCTTCCAGGAATACCTCAAAATTTCTGGCACGCTGATGACTGCCTTTCTTATTTTCTAATGCCATTAGGGAATTGTCCTATATGAAAAAAAAAGTATGCCATTTCCAGGGCTCTTGAGTGGCAGAGATGCAGCGTATACATGCCCAGTCCGCCACCCAGATACAATCCACTGCTGATTTTATATAAATATTGACTCTCTGGGTTTTAATATTCAGTGGCGTTTTCTAGATGGTCAAACAAATTATTGGAAAGTAATGATAATTTTTTTCTTATTTCCAATATTTATAGTTCTTATTTGATTTTCTTTGCTAGTTGCATTGGCTAGACCTTCCATAATAATATTTAAGAATTGTAGTGACAGGCCATCTTTACATTTTGATGAAAATGCCCCTAATGTTTTACCATAAGGCGTGTTTTGGGGTTGTTTTGAGATGGAGATTTTGCTGACCTTATTTTTGTATTACCAAGCACTTTGTAAAAATCTGAAATGAATACTCAATTTTGTCAGAGGCCTCCTTGACGTCTATCAGAAAGATCATGTGAATTTTGTTCTCCGGACTATTATAATTGATCTCTGAATGTTGTGCCATCCTTTCTGACACCTATGAAGCGATCCTGGGGAGTGACCTTTCCTAAAGTGAAGGTGTTGTCGCCGACCTACTCACCTGCAGTTCCTTCTCTTGTCTGGAGAAGGCAGCCTTTCCTGGGCGATGCCCCGTCACGTGTTTGTGAGATGCTGTGGGTAGAGCATGGAAGAGAGGAAATCAACTTAATGCTCTTCACTCCACTGAATCTAAATGATAGGCACTTGGTAAATGATTGTTGAACCTAATGGAACTATTTATTTAGTCTTCCTGGGTTTGTAGTACAATTCTAAATATCCCAGGAGAGAAAATACTTCAAGCTCAAGTCCATTTCTTCATGAGACGGCATCTTTATTTGCTCATTTCCGTTATATTTTGGAATATCACTTTGTGCTAGGACTGTGGCTGGGGATGGGCAGAGATGGGGGGCAGAGAGGGTGGCTCCTCTGAGAAGGGGTGGTGGGGGAGGCAAGGCTTTCCATCCCTGTGGACCAACTCGGAAGGTACCTGTTTCCTTCATACAACCCTCACTAAAGCACCACTTTTGTGAATCACATTTTAGTCAAAAGTATGCAATCAAAACATTTCCATCTTTATAAAGTTTACTATTATTGTAAACTCTCATTTATATCATTCCAATCCAACTAGATATATATGGCCAGTTACCCCCAAATTTTTTTAAAAAGTGTTGAAATTTGATCTCTGCCAAATAGAAGTGGGTTTTCTTTCATTTCGGTTTTCTCTTAAAAAATAACTTTTCTATTTTTCTGATTAGAGAAATGATGCATGCCCATGAGCTATTTTGGAAAATACACAATAGTAATCAGAAGACATAACCACCCCAGGCCTACCCGGAGTTTATAGTTGGTTAACATTTTGTTATATTTCCTTTCATTATCTTATATACATATGTACTTTTCTTTTTCAGAACTGGAATCAAACTGTAATCATAGTTTTCTCTTTCACTTAAAATTATGTCATGAGCATTTCTCCATCCTCTGAAATATTTTTTGAAAGCATAACTTTAGTGCGTAGTATTTGTAGCAGCATTAATCGAACCATCGTCCAACTTCTGGACATTTAGATCAACTCCGTCTTTTGCTGCTATCAGCAGCATTTCAGCTCAGTTTTGTCTTCATCGCTCACAGAATCCTGGGTTTCTTCTAGGAGTGGAAAACTGAGTCATAGGTTATAAATATTTTTGAGACTTTTTGATACGCCATGCCAAACTGCTTTCCAAAAAATACTATCAACTTACATCCTTTCCAATACTATATTTAAGAATGTTCCTTATCAGTTCCCAGTAGCAGATACTGTTATGAAACACACACACACATATGTACACATACACACGTGTGTATGTGTGTGTATTGCCTATTTATAGGCGGTAAATGCTGTTTCTGCTGTTTTGAATCAGATTGCACCCAAGACAGACAACATAAAGGAAACTTGGGTGAACAGAGGAGAGCCGGCTATTTAAGTGAATCAGCAGTGTGAGTTCTGGGTAGGAGGAGGGCAGGAGCCCAGAGAAGGGGGGGTTGGGCTGGGTCTGGGAAGAGGCAGCGTGTTCACACTCCTAATGTGCTCAATCTGGGGAGGCTTCGGTGTGAGGCCCACTCACCGCAGCTCACCCCATCCAGGCAGGACTCCCAACATGCCCTCTGCTCCTTGGTGTCCTTGCCAGGCACGGAGAAGCCATCAGTGGCCCGGGGAGCTCAGTGAAGAGGAAAGAAAGCAGAGCAGAGGAAGGACAGAGTTCTCCCCGGGTGCTTCTTTTTGGAGGCTGGAGCAGAGGCCAGACTGTGATGCTGGCCCCAGGATGAGTCACAGCCTGGTGCTTGCAGGAGCTGGGCACCAAGGGTGCTGGGCACCCAGCCTGCATGTGACACTCCCAGAGATGTCATGGGGAACTGCTTGTGAGTAGCTGAGAACGGAGTCTGGCTTAATGCTTTTAACAAGTTAATGTTTGTGCTCATGGGCTCTGTGCACATTTAAGAATTAATTAAATCCTTTAAGGAAGTCATTTATGTTTGAGACCAAAGAAGACACTCAGGGGCCGGAACTTCCCCAAAGAAGAAGGCCCGATCACACAGCTCTATGCCTTGGCAGGCCCCGCAAGACCAGCTTTCCTACACCCTGCGCCACCGTGCACTCAATATCTTTAACCCGTTCTTTCCACAAGGCTCCTGGGGCGGCGTATTAAACTCGAGTTATTTTCAATTTCATCGAAGGTGTCTCTATCCAATGCAGTTTCTTCAAAGTCTGCAGTGTGGGATTCAAAATCTCTCAGCATCATCAAAGTCTTAGGAAAATATATTACTAGGAAGTGGAGCTGCTACTTGTGTGTTAATTACAACAAGCCCGCTGCCGCGCAGATAATCTCCAGCGTGAGACACATCAGCTCAGGCAAGAGCAGGAAAAACAAAATCTTTTCTAAAAACATCCTCCTAAATTCTCCTTTTCACCCTTTGAGGAAAAAGTGTGGCTCATTGGGAAGCTAAACCTCATCTGTTTAGTTGTTCTTATAAAGATTTCGCCGATATTTGAAATGTTCCTCTCTTGAAAGAGAAAAACCAGGGTAGGTTTTCAGGGTCGAGTCTCGGAACTGCTTTGCTGTTTTCAGTCTTTATCTGCTTTATCTGAGAAAAGTCTGCGGATAACCCACTCGAGCCAGGTTCTGGGTGCCAGGAGACCTTGACCATGCTTCATACAAAGCTTGTCCATCATGTGTGTTTGTTTGGGGGTTGGTTTCACTGTCTCTCCTTCACTTGTGAGCTGACAGGACTCTACTCTCTGTGAACCTGAGGGAGAGCAGAGATCTCTTGAGATGAGGTCCCCAGGGAAGGGCAGAGGAGGCCACCACCCTGTCCTCGTGGGAAGATGGAGCAGACCCCTGACCCTGACAGCATTCCGTGGGCTTTGGAGGGAATAAAGGTCAAAGACAGGTAGGGGGACGGCCCAGGAGGCAGAGAAGGGAGAGGTATGTTTCAAATTAAGTTTTTTTTTTCTTTGATAGGGAGGAAAGGTCAATTTATTCCCACTTATTTGGAACTTCTTACAGGGGTCCTCACTGACTAAAGGAGGAGCTGCACCGACCGGGGAGCAGCCAGCCCTTGGGGTGTCCATGGCAACTTCAGGAGATGCAGGGACCCCCACATCAACTAACTAGGGTCAGAGGGTGAGGGACCCACCCCTCAACTCTCCCCAGGTCTCCAGAGGGAGTCCCCTCTCCGGCTCCAACACCCTCTACATCTGTCAGCTCCCTCTGTAAGAGAGAGCAAGCCCCAGGCCAGAGCTTGCTGCAGGCAGCAGTGTTTAGCCAGAATTTAATAACATTGTGCTCATTTTATTTATTTTTATAATTACCTTTAATTTAGAGCAAGTGATACAAATTTCCATTTAGGGTAATGATATAGTTTCCTTTTAAATGCATTAAAGTAAAAAATAGTGAATTAATTAAAAAAATATTAGCAGGGGTACAAAAAACATGGCAAAAACGAGAAGGTGGTTTATTGCAGCGCAGCTCTGGCAAAAAGCACCGGAAGAGGATATGCGAGGCCTGCAATGGGGACATGGTTATAAACCCTTTTAAACTATTTTCGTTTCATTCATTTTCTGAAACAGGTGAGGGGACTCTGAGCTACTGGAGAGTTTAGGGTTTTAAGAAGCAGAGCTCTGCAGAAAAACCCCTGAAGACAGGACACATTGACCCCAGAGGTTTAAAAATGGATTTAAAACTCAGGAAAGTGCACCAGAAGGATCCCCCAGGTAGAACAGCCTCTCTACTCATTAGGACTATGAGTTTTCCTAGAAAGGACTAAGGATGTTTGGCAAACCTGGGGGTCCTGTTGCCAGAGAAATTTTCTAGATGTCTAGCAATATATGATGGATTCTGATTTTCCCCCCTCACCTTCCTCTGAATTCTGACTCCTCCTTGCACGGCTATATCCCTTGGGGCACTTACTATAGTCTTCCTGCTGTCAGTCTGGGTATCAGGCCAAGACTCTGGTCTCTTCTATAGGAGGCTTGTCCAGGATCATCGCCACAGTCCTCATAGTACCTAGCACTTAAAAGATGCTCATTCACTCCATCCATCCATCCATCTACCCATCCACATATCTATCCAACCATCCTTCCATCCGTCTCATCCATCCTTCCTTCCATCCATCCATCCACCCAAACATCCATCCATCACTCCATCCTTCATCCGTCCATCCATCCATGCTTTTGCCTCTCCATCCACTCAGTACCTATGTATTAAGAGCATTCTGTATATTTCACAATAAAAAATTGAATCAGCCAAAACTCTGCTGGGTGCCCTCAGCACTCAGGTGGGCGCAGGGTTATCAGCAGAAACAGTGGGAGACGTCGTTACGACGCTTGCAGAGTTTATGGCTGATGGGGGAGGCAGAAATTGAACCACTGGCTATTCTGTCCCTGGTGAAATAAATGAATGAGCGAACAAGCGGGTCCGTAAATCCCTTTCTCTCTCACTGCTGGGCACTGGGGCTTGTGGAGTCCAGGGATGCTGGGGGTGAACAAGCAGTTTTGTAGATCAGAGGTGGCACACGCGGGTCCCTGGCCAGCTGGGTTTCTTGGAGTGAGATGACAGGCGCTGCAGAGCCTGCTCAATCTGTCCCCAGCCACCGAGGGCCTGCCCAGCCTGTGCAAAGGGCACACAGGGGCAGGGCTCCCTCCCTGGGGCTCCAGCAGGAGCCAGGCTGGCAGCCGCAGCAGCTGTGGCAGGGCACGGGCCAGGGGAGTGGTCGCCGCAAAGGGCAGCGGGGAGGTGGGGCGGGGGGGGGCGGGCAGACAAGCAGCAACATGACTGGGATTCCAAGGGAGGCCAGCACCGGTGGTGTCAGACTCCCTGCCAGCCGGCTGAGTGTGGCCTCTGGAAGACAGACACAGGGCAAGTTTCCCAGGGCCTGGGCAACACATTCTCCACCCAGTCCCATGTGCTTTGCCAGGGGCCTGCGCTGCCTCCCTGCTTGCTTGAGTATATGCGGGGGGTGGGGAAGGATTGCTCCCGGTGGCCACCCGGAGGCTTAGCGAATGCCAGCCCAGGGACATTGTCTCCAGGCTGCAGGCATGGCTGGAGACAAGGCCTGGCTGCAGTTCATTTTCATTCTCCCTTTGGTTCTCTGTCTACCCCAGGGTGCCCCGCGCCAGGCCCCACGTGTCCGGATGCCTTTGCATCCCTGACGTGCACATGGTGGTCTGCAGAGGGGCCTGCGC
Organism: Camelus dromedarius; assembly: GCF_036321535.1. Taxonomy (NCBI): domain Eukaryota; kingdom Metazoa; phylum Chordata; class Mammalia; order Artiodactyla; family Camelidae; genus Camelus; species Camelus dromedarius. The sequence continues at coordinate 61,125,718 of NC_087444.1, forward strand.
TCGGGAGCAGGAGCTCTGGGTAGGAGCCTGGTCCCTCCGGGGCTCTCTGTACAGTGAAGAGGAGACCAGGAGTCCTTACAGTGCGGGGTGGGCAGAGAGAACAAAGGGTATGATGGGTGAGGAGGTGCTTTGTAAACCACGAGACACTGAACACTCCAGGGCTTCACTCTCCTTCATCAGCCAGTAGACATTGCTGTTGAGCATAGGTGATACACTTGGCTGAGCACTCAGAGTTCTGCCCTGTTATAGGGCATCCGTGGGGTCTAGGGAAGTTGGGGGGCACCCCTGGGGAAGTAACATTTGGCTGTGGAGTTGCAGAAGAAGTTACCCACAGTGCAGATGGGGAGGGGAGGACTGATGCAGAAGGAACAGCATGTGCAGAGACTCTCTGCTCAGGGACAGCCTCGTAAAGCCACACAGGCCTCGTGAAGTCTTCTGGACTTCCATGACTAAACAGATAAAATCACTCTTACTTTTGAAGCAAACAAGAAAAGCCCTAATGGGAAAGACGCAATGGTGGAATTCCAGATCCCTTGGCAAATGGCAAGGAGACAGCTGGGCAGGGTGAGAGACACATCCTGGAAGCCTGTTGTGGAGGCTTCTCTGTGTCCAGGGCACACAGAAGGCTCGGTTTTCCTCTCCCCTTCATACCAGACACTTCCCGGAGACCCCAAGTCAGTGTGTGCCTCAGGACCTCGGGGTGTGTGGAGCTTTCTGGGTGTGGCTGGTCTAGATGTGAACGAACTCACTGGGAGAGAGCAAAGGTGGGAATGAATTGTCATGATCCTGGGCAGGAGGAGGCTGGATAAGCAGAGTAGAGGCGAGAGGCACAGGGGGTTCTGGAAGGGAGGATGAGGTCTTTTATCAGCCAAGATGCTTTTGGTTTCAAGTAACAGGAAATCCAACCCAAACTAGCTTAAAGTACCACGAGGTGTAACTGCAAAGTATGTAAATGTTTCAATTTCAGGTGTCATTTGATCCAGGAGCTCAGATTATATTATTTAGCATGTGACTTCTCTCCTCTGCCTCCCTGGCACTGGTCTTATCCCAGGGTGCTGCATCCCCACCTCCAGCAGCTTCAGACTCTTGGTAGCAAAATAGCTGCCGAAGCTCCGGACCTCACCAGAGAGTGAAGCCTCTGTGGCCCACTAACAAGCCCTAGCCCTCAGTCTGATTAGCTTGAATTAGGTCACCTGCTGAGTTTTGAACCTATCACCAAGGCCAAGGACTGGGATATTCTTATTTGTTCAAATGACTCCCACAACCAGGGTCTGAGGGTTGGCTACATTCCACCCAAACCCCAGGACTGAGGGGGAAGAGAGGGCTTCTCCCATGCAGGGTCTGTAGTGGGTGTGGGTGGAGGGAGTTGGATGTCTGTCCAAGTGCCTGCAGTTGGTGGTGGTCTGCACCTGGTTAACTCTGCTCCCCAGTGGTACAGACAGGAAACCATCCCCATGAGTGTGCGGGAAGTCCCAGATCTCCATAAAAGTCTCGAGCGTGGGGGTGAGGTTTACGGGAAGCCCCTTCCCAGACAGAGGGTTGGCTTCAGTGCCAGGCTCCCCTCCCAGCAGAGCTGATCACATACCCCCACGGGGCTTGGCTGTGGGAGCCCCCCCAGAAGTGGTCTTCCTCTGCAGGATGTTTGTCACACTCGAGGGAGCTACAAACAGGTAATGCTTGGCTTCCCCAGGCCCGTGTTATGAAAAGCTTGAGTTACAAAACGCTCTGGCTATTAAAAACCTGCTACTGACTTTAACAGCAATAAAATATCTGCTGTTTATGAGTAATTAGCCACTTCTGAAAAAGAGCTCTGTTCCTTTAAATTTATGGGGTGCCTTGATTTATGCATTTCATGGGGGGATGTCACGTTACATCACATCAACCTGATGTAATTTGATGCAAATCAAACACATGAATGAGGGAATGGCAACATTCTCTCCTGCCTCTTGAAGTGTGTTTCTAAATGGGGGATATCTTTGGCCCCCCACACCATCTTCGCTCTTCTTGCTTGCTTTCTCAGGAGGCACTTGGGGGGATCCTGAACTTCTTCAGTCCTGGGTGCGCTGGCTGCAGCCTCTGACCACCCTGCAGGTGCTTCCTGGGAGGATCTCAGATCCCTGAGGGTGGCTGAGACTCAGGCAGCAGCAGCTGGTTGGTTCAGGAGCTTCATGCCGTGCTCCAGGCGCTGCAGAAGGCTGGCAGGCTCCAGGCTAACAGGCTTCCTGACTGTAAGGACCTCAAGGTTGGTCAATACACACAGGACATGATATAATCAAGAGTCTAATTTTTGTGTTATCAGTTGGAGATGGAATTATGAAAAAAGAGGTCGGTGAGCTTGGGGTCTGGTGGAGGAAGGTATATGACTGAAGTCTTTTTGCAACTGCTGGCCCTCATTCACCAATGAGTGGGTAGAGGCAAGGACATTCCAGAATTTCTTGGTTAGACTGTGCATCTATTTATTTCTGCCTTATTTCTTTCATCCACCCAGCCAGCCAGCCAGCCAGCCAGCATTTACTTAGCACCTACTAAATGTCTTGAGTGCTTAGGAAGTAACCCTGAGAAGTAAGATACAGACACATATCTACTCATTTGATCTGTAACTGTAGGTGGGTCATCAATCACCTTAGCTTCTGGCCTCAGTCTACCTATCTATAAAATGGGCACATCAGCCCAAGTGATTAGGAGCTAGATGATCTCCGAGGTTTCTCCAGGTTTACCGCCCTACTGTTCTCTGTGCAAGGGAGGCACAGATCTCATTCATGGTGTGGAGAAGTGCTCTCCAAGCAGTTGAGGAGAAGGTGAAGGAGGGTGGTGGGAAGTGAGACTGGATAGGGGATGGAATGGCCATTCGGTGGAAGTCTTTGACGTGAACTCTAGTTTGTGCCACAGAGAAAACAGTGCCATTTGATCTTTGCCTGTTGTACTTAAATGGAGATAACCCATGGGTGCAGGAGAGAGCGGGCAGAAACAGGCTGGCATCAGGCTTGGGCATCACCCCCCAGTAGGCAGAGCTGATTGATGGGGTCCAGCTGTATCCCACTGTACACAGGCTGCTGCCACGCAGACTGGCTTCCTTGGCAAGACCTGGATGCTTTCTAGTAGGTCCCTCTGGGTAAAGCAGAAAGTCCGAGCTTGGTCTTCTAGCACCAGGGACTTCCCTTGTGCAAGCGCTTTCTAGAAGGCTTGCCTTCCTCGGCTGGCTTCCTCAAAGTGACAGTCAGTGGTGTTTAGGACCCCGCGACCCTGCGTCATGGCTCTGGGTTTCTGACTTGGGAAGGGATGCTGTGGTTGGAGCAAGGCCACCTCGCCTTCCTCCATGCTCCGCCGTGGCGGCGCCCTGATGCTACGGAGGAAGTCTCCGGTCCTCCCAAGGCCTGGGTACAACCTTTGATACAATTACTTTCAAATGGAACCTCGCTATTGTTTGGCGTCTTTTTGCTTTCTAGTGCGGAGTGACATTTTTGTGGTCATTAGCCAAATTCCATTTCTGCGGTGAATTACCTGTTTCACATGCCTTTTGTCCAGATTTCAAATGATGGGGGGTGGTTTGAATTTTCCCTCATTAACCGCAAGCACTTTTTTAAAAATAATAAAGGGAAGGCTGTTAACCCCTTGACTGCCACACAGGCCTTGGGAGCGTCTGACTGCCACGGCGGGCTTGCCGATGGTGACTGCCCAGGACTGAGTGCTGGTAGACACAGTAAAGGCCGGGCAGTGTGGACGTGCCGACGGTCACTGTAGTTATAGAAGAAGGAAAGGCAGCGGCAGCAACCTTGCCACAGCGCTCGCCCTGCGCCAGGCCCTGCTTCAAGCATCCTTCATTAATTACCGCTCCTAGTCCTCCCACCAACCTTATCACTGCCCCACATCACAGACGTGTGACCAAGGAGGTACCACCTTGGAGCTCACAGGCCTCTAGTTCTTTTGGAATCAGACACAGTTTACCTTTGGCAGCAAGAATCTTTTCCATGTCACTCGGAGTCCCAAAAATGAGACTCCTCTGGGACCCCAAGGAGTAACACTAGTGCAGGGCGGTTGACCTTGGTGGCTTCTAAATGCCAGCTGCTGCTTGTTCCAATCGCACCACCACACCGAGCTCCTGGAGTTTAAGACTGCCTCACAGCTTCCGAAAGCCTCTCCTTAGGAAATACCTCCGGTCCACCTGAGGTGAGGGTGGGGGACACATCGGTGTCATGATTGTGACGACAAGGTACAGCCTGTCCAGGGAGGGATGGACCGACTGTCCAGGGATGCTTATGGCCCTGGACCAGCACGCTAATGGCACCTCCTCCCTTGTGAGAAGAGAAACATTAATTTTTAATGTCTCCCTTGGTGTTCGGCATCAGTGAAGTTCAGCTCTTGCTGTTCTTTGTGATTGGTGATGGTTCAGGATCAGGGCTTGGCTGAGAGGTCCCTTCCCTGTCAGGTGGGCCACAGAGGCATAAATCAGGAGGCAGGAGGAGAGACAGTAGCTGAGGGTAGTGGCCAACCTGGCCAGCCTCCTTGGTTGTCACATGGGAAGCTGTGACTCAGAGAGGGATATGGGCTTACCAAGCCAAGAGATGTCTGGGCTGGGGTGCAGGTGTGATTCCTGGGAGTGGACGAGCCCACGGGGGAGGGCACAGGCCTAGCTGGTACAGGTGGGGCGGGCCGTTGTCTGGGGTGGGTGCCCAGCCCTGCTGGTGCACTGGGGGAGACCTCCATTCTACAACTGCTCCCGGCCTGCTGTGTGAGCACTATTCTAGGTGCAGGGGTGCATGGGGTACACTCCATGGGGTGCATGCCATCAAGAAGGGGCATTCTGTTCTGCTCTAACTGTCCCCTTCATTCCTGACTGTGTGCAAGGACTTGGATCTTGGGGTGACGGGATCTTGGGGTTGGAGAGGGAGGTGTCAGCCAAGGCTCGGGGTGCAGTGAGCCTGGGGCATGGAATGGCAGTGTCCTCCTGGTTGTCGGCCTGCCCGGAGGGCCTCCTCTGTGGGACACTCAGACAGATGAACGAGATGTGGTCATTGCCTTCAGCAGCCCTCCAGTCTCCTGACCCTTTTGCGAGTGAAAGGACTCAGATGTTATCACAATCTCTGGGCTGATATTTCAGGATGGATGGCATTTGAGATCATGCTCCATGGAGTGGACTTGTCACCTGGCTTGTGCCGTGGGTAGCGGAGAGCATGGCCTGCCCTGGTGGTTCAGGAGTGGCCTGTGGTCTTTCTCCCCTGAGCCCCCCATTTCCCTCAAGGAGAGATGCTATGCACCAGACCTGCAGCATCTGTTGCTGGGTCTTTTCATTCATTCATTCATTTCCTAATTTAATCATTTATTCATTTGGCAAGTATTTGTTGAGTGCATCCTCTGTGCCTGGCTCCGTGCCAGTGCTGGGGGCCCCCCAGTGAAGCCGATGGTCTTGGTCCTCGCCCTCATGGGGCTCCTGGTCAAGTACACAGACAGAGCCACCCCAGTGTGAAAGCCACTGTGAGGGGAAGGAGTCAGCCGGGAGGAGCCCTGTGGAGACAGACATGAGTGCTCTTGCCCTGGGCCTGGGGCATCAAGGAGGGCCTCCTGGGCGAGGTGGCATTTAATCTACCTCCTGAGGGCAGGGCACAGGGACCACGTGGAAATTGCGGGGAGAGTGTTTCAGACAGCGAGAACAAGATGCCCAAGGGGGCACCAAGTCCCCTCATCTGGTCCCCCGGAAAGGGAAGTCCTGTCTCCTAATTCTGACAGATTGGAGTAAGAGCTGGCAGTGGGTGCTCCCTCCTCAAGCCCATGTGAGCTGGGAAGTCTGTTGGAAATTCATCTCTGTCCCTGGAGGCCATCTGCACGTGGCGGTGACACCCACTGCTGGGACAGCAGCTGGGCTCCGCCAGCAGATGTCCCTGCCCCTTTGGTCAGAAGCTCATGGGCCGGCCATCCCTCCTCTCCCAGGAGTCTGGCCCAGCAGAGGCCAGGCCAGGCCAGCCTGGTGACCTGCCCAGGAGCAGGAGACACTGAACTGAAGATTTCAAGGGCCGCAAAAGACCGAGGTCCCAGCCTGGCCCCGGCCATGCCCCATCTGTTGGCCTGAGCCCAGTAGTTGCCGGCAGCTGGTGTGCCTGGATTTTTGCTCAGTAATGATTGTGTGTACTTAGGAGATGATGTGTATCTGAGCCTATGCCTTCGACAGGCGCCCCTATGAATGCATCTCCCTGGGCCGGCTTCTGCGAAGACTTCACAATCAGGCCCTCTTTGATCACTCTTGCATATGTGGATTCTACATTATATTTAGTTTTGCGCCGAATCAAATCTGAGGCTTCTGTGAAATGAAAATAAACTGCTCCACACGATATGATAGTCCAGAAGTGCTCAGACTTAAACGGCTTTCATCAGGGTCGTAGAAGGGTGGTGAGGTGTAGCTAAACACTGCCCTCTGGGAGGAAGGGGCTCTGGGGAGTCCTGTGGGTACCAAGCCCCCTGTTTTGTTCTAGGGCAGGAGCTATGTGCTGAGACTGAGCTGGGACCCAAGGCAGGTTAATAGGGGATGAAATATCTAACTTCCTGTCATGACAAAGTCTGTTTAAAAAGGGAGAGAGGGAGCCAGCGAGAGAGAGATAATCAATACTCTCCATGACAGCTGCTGGTATCTTTCTCAGTTTTGAGATATCATTTTAAAGGTAGGACATTCATTAAAAGCTTATACATACATATATATATATATATATATATATATATATATATATATAGTTTTTGTTGCTTTTCCTGAGGGGGTGGACACAGTTCACATAAATCAAGTACAGCATATTAGGGGTCCGTTTCCTTCCCAAACCATCCCATCTGGGAGAAATGGAAGCACCACTTGATGGCCTGGATTCTGGGGGGAGAGGCCTGGGCTGTGCATTTCTGTGATCCTCTGGGCCACTTTCCTCTCCTGCATTGTGATCATCAGAAGCTTAGAGGACAGCTTTTGGTAGGACTGGGTCCTCCAGGAGCTACAGACAGGGGGTTGATGAGATGCCGGTTCTCACAAAGCCCCAGCAGAAGAGGAGAGGAAGCGTGACCTCTGACAGCCACGCAGTGAGGTACTGTGAATGTCTGAACAGTTTCAGAGAAACTGCATGGGAGCTTTGAGGACTGAGTGATCACCTGCAGCATGGAGTAAATCCGGGAAGGCTTCCAGAAGTAGGTGACACCAGGATGGAGCATAGAGGTTAGATTTGGGGTGGGCTTCTGGGAGGTTTGTGGAGTGGTCCTTCTTGCACTATTTTGCTGTTACAAAGAGGAGACCAATGCCTTCTTCCAAACTCTAAGTGTCCTCTTCTCTCTCCTGCACCACCACCACGAGAACTTGGGCCCTCACATGTTTGGTTTGTGGTCTAGGAGTTTATTTTCACCCCTTATTTTTCTCCATCTTCTCTGATCCACATTTGGTAGAAAACTAATAATGTCGCAGCAGTGCTGTGAAGTATTATGTGTTATGTGACGACTCCGACGGGGGCTTCTTGAGCCCTCATTTTGCCCCAGATATAAACTCCATGCTGCACAGATTGACATTCAAGTCAGTGCCTGGCCCACGCTCTCTCCTGCTTCCGCAGGAACATTCTATGCATTTTGCACATGTTGTCGCCTCTGTCCCACACACCCTCCTCATCTTCTCTGCCTACTTCTAGGCTCAGCCGAGGACCAACCTCTTCCCAGTTATTATCCTCACTGGCCTTCCTTCCCTTCTCTCCCCTGCACCCCTCCCCCACCACACACAGCTTCTCAGCACATTGAGGAATCCCGTTTCAGCACCGGACCCCTGTCTGTGGTCATCATGAGCCCATTTCTTCCCCTTCCTGGAGTCAGCTTTCAAAGGCAAGGACCTGGTCTTGCTTGTGTACCTGCAGATCTGCCCCACTTCTTGCCAGATGCAGGCGTTAAAAGGTGTTATTGAATGGTATGAGGCCCACTTTACAGATGCACCTATAAAGCTGGCGATGAATCAGTTTTTATTTAAGCCCTTTCATGTGCCTTGTTTATGTCCTTCACCTCTCAGCATTTACTCCACTCCCAAATTAAGGTCCTCTCTAGATCTCAAAGGCTGCTGTGGTCGGCACCTGAGAAAGGGATAGCCCTCTATAATTTAAATGCCACGTTTTCTCTCCTACAACCCCACTGGCCTTCTCAAAACCCTGTGAGGTATGTAGGACAGTTACTGCCGGTCCATTTTAGAGACAAAGAATCTGAGGCTCAGGAAGGTGCTCAAGGTCAAACAGATGTCAGCGGAAGAGCTGGCAGTTGGCCGCACGTTAATGGTAATTTCAAGGTCATTCTCTGCCCTTAACTTCAGGCTAGTTGGGGGAATAACCCACCTAACACGGGACAAGAGCACGTGGGATCATATATCTGCCCTTATGGATGTTAAGAAAACAAGATGATTCTGTATAGCACAGGGAACTATATTCAATATCTTGTAATAGCCTTTAATGAAAAAATATGAAAATGAATACATGTATGTATATGTGTGACTGGGGCTTTATGCTGTACATCAGAAATAGACACACTGTAACTGACCATACTTCAATTATAAAATTAAATTAAATTAAATAAAAAACAAGATAATACAAATAAATGTTTGTATGACCCTCTCCCCAGGAGGGGAGACAGACGTGCCACATTTCTAGCCCCACAGTGCCCTCCTGCACCCTCCCCGCCCATGCCGCCTCTCTGAGGTGCTTTCTCTGGAATGCCCTGCCTGTTTCCACTTTTGAGCGCACATGGTTGTGAGAGCTCTGGCTCCTTGGCCTCAGCTTCCTCACAAGCTGTGGCTTCCTTTGTTTCTACACATTTCACAAACGAAGGGGCTGGCATCTCTCAGTGTCCACCCCAGCAAGACTGAGTGTGGTGTGGACATCAGGAGGCAGCCCACCCCATCCCCTCACCCCCAGCATGTCTTGCTCGGGCTCTGAAGTCAGGCTTCCCAGGGAGCCCCTGTGTGACCTTGTGGGGTTTAAATTTTCCCAGCCTCAGTTTCCTCATTTTTAGGATGGGACTCGTATGGTACCTACCACCCAAGGTGGTATGAGCCTGAATGAGATAAATGGTCGTGAAGTGCCTGGCACAGTGCTGGCACCTGGTATTGCCACGAAGAGGAGGACGAGAATGAGGAAGAAGAACGTGACAAGGATGAGGATTCTGTTGTTGATGTAGGTGGTGATGATGGTGATGGCTGCAGTCAAGATGGTGGTGATGACAGTTATTATTATTATTATTTTTGAGAGTTCATACTACCTGACAAGTGCATAGTCTTAACAACCACCCCCGTATGAGTTTGGTCTAATTCCATCCCCAACATCTGTTTGCCCAGCTTTGTGTGCTATGTGATGTGGGCAGATAGTGAACCAGGAACGCAGACCAGAAGTCTGCTCTGGTCTGAGAAGATGACCAGGGGAACTCTTCGTGGGTGTTTTCCTTTCCCATTGGTGTGCTCATCACCCATGTCTAGTTCTGGGACCCAATTTCAACCTAGACTCCAAAAGCCAACATGCTAGAGAGACCTCCCTTGCCTTGAAAATGTTGAAATCACCCAGAGTCTTCAAAGAGAGGATAATTTTTAATTCTTTTTTCTTCTTCTAAGTCCTCCAACTCTTGTACTACCAACACAGAAGCTGCCTGGGGTTCTGTAGGGCCATATGCGAAGCCCAGCGAGTTCAACTCCCCATTAGAAGCAGAGGGGGAGGGTATAGCTCAAGCAGGGAGGATATTGCTCAAGCGGTAGCTCATGCTTAGCGTGCGTGAGGTCCTGGGTTCAATCCTTGGTACCTGCTCTAAAAATAAATAAATAACCCTAATTACCTCCCCTCGCCTATATGTATTTATATATATACACATATACATATATATGTATATATATAAAGAAGTCAAAAGAAAAAAAAAAGCAGAGATGATGACCCTTCGGCCAACATTCCATGCACAAGGGGATGTTGGGAGTTTGACCATGCTCTCCTGGTTACACGGTCACCATACCCAGCAGCCCTATTTGAATATCATATTTTCATTAGTAAATTCAGCAAGGATTTAACCATTTCTGGCCCTGTCTCATAGCGTCATCTACACATCAGTCAAAACGGAACAGGTCACCCGCGCTGCCCTCCTGTTTATCTATTAATCATCTGGCAAATAAACCACTCAGTATCCTGCCCACCTCAGTAATGTTTGTGATGTAATTTGTTTGGATGCCCAAATGTCACCAAGCGTTGATTGTAAGAGATGAAAAAATGTACTCGCTCAGCATAGCAAGCTCTAGGCCAAAATGTAAGCATGAAATCTCTGGTTTATTTTTGTAATAATGTTTACAGCTGTTTAATGACCCTGAAAAGGTTCAGTAGTCTGGTGTTCTGTATTTCAGAACAGGAGTGTATTATGCTTATAACAACCTTGGTTAAACAGTTTTGAGCTACAACAATTGGAAAAATGGTATTTAATAAGAAGCCATTTTATTCTAGATAAAGTTGTCTTAATTACTGCTTACCCGAAGGGTAAGAAAGTAAGGTGGGTTGTGGGGAAGGGCAGAGGGTCATTTGTGGGCCCCAGGAAGCAGGTCCAGCTACTGTCAGAAACCCATGCTGTGACACGATTTGGCGTAAAACCTACAGTGGTGTTTGCAGCCCTTGCTGTGAACCCAAGTCCCACCCCTTGCCCAGCGACTGGGAGGTATGGGGCTCCTGCAAGGTTTCCCAGACAGCGCCTTTACCCCGTTGATAAAAAAGGGAATATTTAGTTGTGCTTGGGTAGACAACAGTATTTGATTTTTAAAAATCGAGTTGAAATGGTTATTTTGAAAGTCATTTTATTTCCCAGCTATTCTTTTTCATGGTATAAGGATAAAACTCCTTCATGCAACTTACTGGCAAGATCTATATTTTGGGGACTATTCATAAGATTACTTTTTTTTTTTTCCTGTGCTAGCAAAATGAAACTGTGTTTTTGTGTAAAATTTATTTAGACTCCTAGCAGCTGGCATTTCTGGTGTCCGGATAGTTTTAAATTTCATTTTGAGTGAAAGATACAATTAGGTTCTCTATTGGAAGAGTTAAGTGAAAACTTTTGTCATTGATATCACAGGAAATAGTCTTGAAGGCAGAAATGCAAAATCAAAATAACCATTAGACCATCAAAGGCAGCTGAATGGCCCTCTGTACCTGCAGCCATGGGGATGATGAGACAGAATGTATTCTGATAATTTGCGCATCCAATGGTGGGTTTCAAATGCTGAGAATGCCCTCGTCATGAAATATGAAATTGCACAGCTCAAGAAGAAAACCTCCAGCCCTCAGAAGCTTTCAGCTGGGGCGCCTGCCTGCATTCAGAGGATGCCATGGTGAGGAATGCCACGGCGACCAGGATTAGACCCAAGCCTGATTCTTCCTCAATATTGACAAGTTGGGTTGAGTGCCCCAGTGCCCAACCATGACCACGGGCTCAGGAAAGCTCAGGACCAGGGTGGAATGTGTAGTGTTTCCATACTGGAGGGACGATGCACCAGACTGGACAGGTCACAGTGGCCTCTGTCCAGCCTCAGTAAGGAGGTCCGGCTGCCTCTCCGCGGTTCGGTAAATGACATGTGCGTTGGTTCCTTCCATCAGTCAGCCAGAGTTTATCGATCCTCCTGCTATGCTTTGGGCTGGGGCCATGAGCTGAAGGCTGGGTGAGCTGTTCTCAGTGTTTAGTCGTTTGTTTACTTGCTTCTGGTTGTGCTCAGGGTTTTCCAGCCTAGGTGAGAGGGTTAAGATGAGTTATTGTACCGGTTTCCCAGAAGGTCCCAGCTGCCTAACTGCCTTAAGCCCAGGATCGTGGCCCACTCTGTGCTGGCTTCTGGCTTCTTAATGTGGGCCCCTCAGGTGCTGGAACACAAGATAATGGCTCCAGAGCCAGGGTTGGGGAATGGAGGATAGGTTGCGTGTGCAGGATAAAGTGCTCCTGTGTATTAGTGACTTCATGGGGCCAGTGCTGCGTGTCGATGTGTGTGTCTGCCCCCTTTGTCCGGACAGGGGAGTGTCCTGTGGCAAGAGGCCCTGACAGGGATGTTGGCAGACATTCACCGCAGCCCTGTGAGGCAGCAGCATGGTCCCAGAGGGAAGGCGTTCTCCCTGTGGGCTGGGGGAAGGGAGTAATGACACCCTCCATCAGAATGCTGGCCCCTCGAGCAGCCCCACCTCCCAGCCCCACCTCCCAGCCCCACGAGCTCTTAGGCTGCAGTTGGATCCAATCTTTTGGGTAGGATAAGGGATCCCTTAGTTTCCCAGGGTACGCATTTGTATTCATTTCTAGAGGAATTCCACTTGGGGAGGGACTGCACCTTCCCCAACCCAGACGTACCCCTGTGCGCACACCCACACCCCTATAGACTGCAGCTGCGATGGTTTCTCCTTTCTCTAAACTTTGGATTCAGCCTTTCTGGGGCCTTTGCATTGCATCCCTGTTGTTGGTGACCTTGCCTGCATTGGCCCCTTGGACCCAGGGGCCCTTGAGGGCAGCTGCACAGAAGGCCCCTGGCAAGTATTTACCGAATGAGCGAGATAGGGGTACATGAATTCCGGATGGGTGAAGTGTCAAGGCTGGAGAAATTGGGGCCGACCCAGGTTTTGTGAGTCCCAGGCCGGGCCTGGGGCCAGCTCGTCCTGCCTCGGCTGCTTTGGCCCAGGGACAGCACACCAATTACCCCTTGCTCTTTCCAAGAACTCACACTCCCCTTTCTTGCTCTGAGTCTAGCAGCTGGCATTGGTTATGACTGACCCATCGCAGCGCCTGCTCCTGCTTGTGGGATCACGGGGTGTCAGGTCTCACAGAGCATTCTGAGATGATTGCCAGGTGCGGCCCTGTTTCACCGTAGGGCTCTGTCTGCACAGGCTCTGCTGGGACTCATTAGAGGGGGTGAGGGCCGTAATCCTCAGAGCATCTCCTGGTGAGCTGGCCAGCTCGGCTGAAGTTCTGGGTTCTCCTATGGATCCCAGGGTGGATGGTCAGGTCCTCAAGGGGATGCTTCTCTCCATCTCCATCTCCCAGTGCCACAGCTAGGCCATCAGCAGTGGTCCAAGCCTGGGATGGGCACCATGGCTACATATAATGGAAAATTTGGTTGGGGACACGGCTCTCCCCGGGCTGTTTCTGGACCCCCAGGTTCTGAGTGGGAGCCCAAGGCCCTTCTGACTCTGACAGATTCTGATTGTGGATGTTCGAGGACTTGTGCAAAAGCTGAGTCTGGATCCCCTGCAGTTGGGGTAAAAGTGATTCAACTTCAGGGCCAGTCTTCTTTTATGGGCTGTGTTTATAGGGTCTGCTCATTCATTCATCCATTCAGTTAGGACATGCTGAACCTAGGAGCCAGCTTTGCTCCAGGCCCTGAGGCTTTATTTGGGACCAAGGCAGACACGATCCTGCCCGCCGGGAAGAGAGCACATTTGTGAAAGGGTCAACAGGAAAACTGCCCCGTGGTAAGTGCCATGAAGAAGAAAGTAAAGTGATGAGGTAAAGAGGTTTTCCCAGATGGGGTGGACTTGGAGGTCCCTTGTGAGAAGGGGATCTGTGAGCTGAGACCTGCATGAGAGGGTGCCACCGGTGCCTTTGCACATTCTCGAACATTCTGTGTTCCATGATGGCACCTGGGGGGTTAAAAATAAGTTAAAAAAAGCTTTGTTGACTCTGAAAAAATTTTTGTAAGCATCATAAAAGAATTCCATATCCAAACCTAACTTGAAAACTCTCCACGTTCATTATTTGACAAGTTGGGCTGTTTCTTGTGCAGCATGAATGGGGGTCGGTGGTCTTCACCTCGATGCCTTTCATCCAACCTGATCTGTAGTTTTGCTCGAGTGCACATTCAGCCTCTGCTCCCTCCTGCTGAATTGGCATCAGCTCAGCAGCTGTAACCTGAAAATAGTCCGTCTTCCTGGATTCATGTCTTCTGAGCTGGCCAACTGGGCAGCCTTTGGAAGTGGGCCATCCATGTTGGCTTTGGACTTTCCAAACTTCCCCAGAGCTGTTGGGTGGAATTCTGAGCACTCTTAAGTGGCTCTGGGGTCATGATCCGTGTTTGCTCAGGAGGGGAGCCAGCACAGCTGGATGGGGCTTGAAGGTGGAGAAACGGCTCTAGACGGGGCCCTTCCAGGAACCAGTCCTGCTTGAACAACTTCTCACACCAGGCCTGCTCTCTTCTGCTGGTCAGTGGGTGCCATGGGTGCTGGGACTGGCCAGTGTTGCCCACCACTGTATCTTCAGTGCCAAAGACAGGGCCTGACACGCAGTGAGAACTCAGCAAATTTGTTGAATGAATGCAGGAATCTCCATAAGAAATTGCTCCTTTCTGACCAGGCTCCAAAATGGGCTTTTTTTTCTTTTCCTTTTTTTCTTTTTGACTGTAGACTGCCACCAGAGACAAAAAGGAAAGATGGAAATCAGAAGCATTCTTTTACTGCAAATGACTGTGTGCCTATGTGTGGGTGTGAGTGTATGTAGTTGTTCATGGACAGTGAACCCTGCACTATGGTACAGTTTCTCTCCTTCCTTGGAAATAAACGTCACGTCTTTTTCTTCCCCTCCCTTGCAAGATGGACTCACAGCCTCTGTCCTCTTGCCAAGGAAGTCAGGTCTCCCATTGGAGACCCTCCATTTGTGCATGGTCTGCCTGGCGGGAAGCCCAGTGGGCAGCAGACCTCACTGGGGCTGAATGGGCTTCCTCCACAGTTGAGCTCTGTCCCCACAGGTCCCCCCGGGGACCCGCTTGGCCCAGGAATCCATCCTGGCTGGGGTTAAGCGGTGCTCCTAGACCACCTGGCTGGCCAACACATCTAAACATTGGGATTCAAAGGGGCTAGATGTGCAATAGCTGTTCCAGTGGCAGGAAACGAATTTGGACTCCTTCAAGTGGAAGACAGATCTGGAAATAGAAGGACCCCAGGCATGGATTCACTGCCTTTCAAAGCTGAGCTCCCCTCATGCTCTGATGTGGAGGGGGCGTACCCTCTGCCCCCTCCCCGGAAGTGGTCTGGCTTTAGCTGTTCTGCATGGGCTGGAGAGGGGCAGAGAGGACTATTAA
The DNA here is from genome assembly GCF_036321535.1 of Camelus dromedarius. Taxonomy (NCBI): domain Eukaryota; kingdom Metazoa; phylum Chordata; class Mammalia; order Artiodactyla; family Camelidae; genus Camelus; species Camelus dromedarius. Next base: position 61,140,767 of record NC_087444.1, read on the forward strand.
AGACAATTATGCAAACCGGCTTTGAGTGTTAGCGTTTAACAAACAGCTTTGGGTTCTAATTTTCTGCAAAACACATACTGCAGGTACAATTTGTACTCATTACTGTATATTGGGAAAGTTATTAAAAACACTCAAACTTGGTCGAGACTTCCCATGGCATCGTCCCTGGATTTTAATTGGTTTTTATCTAGTTCTATAAAAGATCTCTTTAAGCCCAATCAAAGTGCCTGCCGCAGATACCAGGCCAGTTGAAGGACTGGCGGAGCACACCCTATGGTGTAAGTCTTTACCCCCTACCCAAATCTGAGCAGTCACAACAATCCACTAAGATTCTATCATGAGATAATTTATACTTCTTTTGATGGGCACAGTCACCAAATGACAAAATAACAGTGTTTCGTAACATAAGGGTTAAATCTTAATCTCTGAGGTTTGCAAAGCCGCTACTCGCAGTCTCCTTAAAATTTAATATACCTCGTTAATGCTTCCTTGCAAACACTGAAGGATTTTTATGATTATAATCATGTGTTACAGCACCTAGTACTGTTTCTAAGCAGCATACTAATCAGCTTAATGAGATATTACTGCACTTTTTGTTGACTAAAGCAAAATCCCTTTTATTGTTCTAAAGCCTGTCCTTTACTTTATTTTTTTCCCAAAACATTATCTTGTTTTATTATGTACCAGTAAATATCGTGCCATTGGATTTTGTGTGTGTGTGTGTGTGTGTATGTGTGTGCCAAATCATAAAATAATCTCTTTCATCGCAGACTGGCGAATGTATTGAATATAGTAACCAGAAACAAAAGTTCCAAGAGAGTCTGTTTGGTCTTGTGGTTAAACCAGCCATTCTGCTCTATGGCAAACTCTGAACTGAACCAACAGGTGCAGGGGCCACACAAGAGGGGAGAGGAGGAAAAGTTTAACACGTAGACCCTTGATTTGTTATTAGGTGTTGAAAGTGGTAAAACATTAATAATTTAAATGTGAATGAATAATTGCAGTCTGTAAATAGAAAATACAAGGAAGACGATCTATCGCCAAAACAAATTGGAGGAGCAATGCCATATTGCATAATTGGCATTTAATAATTCATTTTTTTATTATTGTTTTTGACTATAATTCCTTAGCATTATTATGTGTAGGTAAGGCATGAAATGCAAATTCCCCACCAGCTGATGCGGTTGATTCACTGCGCCATGGTACCTGGCACGGATCTGAACTCTCTTTTTTATTTTCAGGGATGGAAGAAGCCAGTCTGTGCCTTGGAGTGTCCTCGGCAGCGCCGGAAGCTGAGCCCCATCTGAGCGGCCCCGTCCTCAACGGCCAGTATGCCATGAGTCAGAAGTTGCACCAGATCACCTCCCAGCTCAGCCATGCCTTCCCCGAGCTGCATCCGCGGCCCAACCCCGAGGAGAAGACCCCCGCGCCCCTCGACGAGAAGGCCCTCGTGCCCATGGGTGGCCAGCCCATGGGCAGTCAGATGGCGCTCCTGGCCAACCAGCTGGGCCGGGACGTGGACACCAGCCTCAACGGGCGGGTGGACCTGCAGCAGTTCCTCAACGGGCAGAACCTGGGCATCATGTCCCAGATGAGCGACATCGAGGACGATGCCCGCAAAAACCGAAAGTACCCGTGCCCTCTGTGCGGCAAGCGTTTCCGCTTCAACAGCATCCTCTCCCTGCACATGCGCACTCACACCGGCGAGAAGCCCTTCAAGTGCCCGTACTGCGACCACCGGGCGGCGCAGAAGGGGAACCTCAAGATTCACCTGCGGACCCACAAGCTGGGCAACCTGGGTAAGGGGCGCGGGAGGGTGCGCGAGGAGAACCGCCTGCTGCACGAGCTGGAGGAGAGGGCCATTCTGCGGGACAAGCAGATGAAGAGCAGCCTGCTGCAGCCCCGGCCCGACCTGAAGCCCCTGCCGCACGCCCAGCAGACCCCGCTGGCCGCCTGCAACCTGGCCCTGCCCACCAACCACAGCGTGCCCGACGTGGCCAACCCGGTGCCCTCGCCCAAGCCGGCCAGTGTGCAGGAGGATGCCGTGGCCCCAGCCGCCGGCTTCCGCTGCACCTTCTGCAAGGGCAAGTTCAAGAAGCGGGAGGAGCTGGACCGCCACATCCGCATCCTGCACAAGCCCTACAAGTGCACGCTGTGCGACTTCGCGGCCTCGCAGGAAGAGGAGCTCATCAGCCACGTGGAGAAGGCCCACATCACGGCAGAGTCAGCCCAGGGCCAGGGCCCCAACGGCGGCGGAGAGCAGTCGGCCAACGAATTCCGCTGCGAGGTGTGCGGCCAGGTGTTCAGCCAGGCGTGGTTCCTGAAGGGCCACATGCGGAAGCACAAGGACTCCTTCGAGCACTGCTGCCAGATCTGCGGGCGTCGCTTCAAAGAGCCCTGGTTCCTTAAGAACCACATGAAGGTCCACCTCAACAAGCTGTCAGTGAAGAACAAGTCCCCCAGCGACCCCGAGGTGCCTGTGCCCATGGGCGGCATGTCCCAGGAGGCCCACGCCAACCTGTACTCCCGGTACCTCTCCTGCCTGCAGAGTGGCTTCATGGCCTCAGACAAAGCCAGCCTGAGCGAGCCCAGCCAGCTCTACGGCAAAGGCGAGCTGCCCATGAAGGAGAAGGAGGTCGTGGGGAAGCTGCTGACCCCCATCTCCAGCATGGCGCACGGCGTCTCTGAGGGCGACAAGCACTCCCTCCTGGGGTGCCTCAACCTCGTGCCGCCGCTGAAATCCAGCTGCATCGAGCGGTTGCAGGCGGCTGCCAAGGCTGCCGAGATGGACCCCGTGAACAGCTACCAGGCTTGGCAGCTCATGGCCAGGGGCATGGCCATGGAACACGGCTTCTTGTCTAAAGAGCACCAGCTACAGCGCAACCACGAAGACGCTTTGGCAAACGCCGGAGTTATGTTTGGTAAGGAGAAGCGGGAGTACGTGTTAGTGGGAGCAGATGGCTCCAAGCAGAAAACGCCTGCTGATTTGGTTCACAGCACTAAAGTGGGCAATCAGAGAGACCTGCCAAGTAAGCTCGACCCTTTAGAAGGCAGTCGGGATTTTTTGTCACACGGGCTGAACCAGGCACTCGAGTACAACCTGCAGGGTCCCGGGAGCATGAAGGAGAAGCCCACCGAGTGCCCGGACTGCGGCCGAGTGTTCCGTACCTACCACCAGGTGGTCGTGCACTCCCGCGTGCACAAGCGGGACCGCAAGGGCGAGGAGGACGGGCTGCACGTGGGCCCGGAGGAGCGGCGCGGCTCGGGCAGCGACCAGGAGTCCCAGTCCGTGAGCCGCTCCACCACGCCGGGCTCCTCCAACGTCACCGAGGAGAGCGGGGTCGGAGGTGGGCTCTCCCAGACCGGGAGCGCCCAGGAGGACAGCCCGCACCCCTCCTCGCCGTCCTCCTCAGGTAGGTGGCCTGGGAGATGGGGAGCAGCAGCTGGGCCAGGGCCCTGCCTGCCCTGCAGAGTCAGTTCTGAGGTCCCGGTAGAGTGGTGGTGTAGGGGCACCTTGCCTGTCTGTCCTGCCTCAAGGAAAGGCTATCATTTCGACTTTTCGCCTTCCCTTGAAGAGTGGCTGGTAGGAAAGTAAGTTGACCCTCCTTCCGGAGATGGTCTGTTGGTACGTTTGCCAGCAGGCATAGCCTGCCGTTCTGCTGTGATTAATTGTCTCTCCCTATTTCATGCCCTGACCCCATCGGCCATCACCCCTGGAATCTGGGAGTTGCCGTTTGGCTCCATCCATGAACGTGAATGTGTTAAGTGCAGACCCTCCCCATCCATCCCTCTGAGTTTATGGCCATAATTCTCTCATTTGGGCACTTCAGTGTCTCTCCCTAGACAAAACCTGTCTCCGGTCCCCTTCCAAAAGGACAGTTTGGCTCACCTGTCCGGTGCTTCTAACCTGAAGAACCACACCACTCTCCTCTGATGGTTTGGAAAAGCACAGAGGTTTGAAACACAGATGCGTGACTTCATGTCTTAAATTGTACTGTGTTACACGGGCGATACAGCTTTGGGGTCTAAAATAGCAAAGCAGAAAATCTGTCATCAAAATGTCTGTGAAATGCTGAAGCTTCCTGGCCCAGTTTGGGGGGAAAAAAAAAAAAAAGAAAGAAAAAAAAAAAACAAAAAAAACCACTAGCCTAAGACAGCTAAATTAAAATCACTACCTAACAGCAGGTAAGCTTGTTGCCTTCATCCATATTTCCAAAGCCCCTTACTAATGGATAGTAAATTGAAAGTTATATCTCTGGCCCTTTATAAAGAAAGCATCTCGCTAATACTGTAATCATTCTGCAGCCTAACAACAGAGGAAATCATGCCATAACAAATACCCTGTTACTAATGGCAACATTGATTTCTGCAATCAGCCATTAAGTCTAGAAAATGAAAGACAGTTTGAGGCACCTCAAGGCACTGCATTGCCCACTGTTAAAGATGTGGCAGCACACTGTTGAGGGTCATTTTTTAAAAGTTTTTTTTTTCTTTTTCTTTTCTCCCCCTCCTTCTCAGTTTCGATAAATATTTCAGTATTGAAGGCAATTCACTGCTACACTTATTAAGTAGATGCCAGTTTAGTTTCGTTGTTATCGCCATGCTTCAGTATCCCCTTCGTCTAGGACAAAATTAGTATTAAAATAAAGTGTGAGGCTGCTGGCTTATTACAAACCAGTAAAGAATTGTTAAAACACATAAATCTGCCCTGCACATTCCAGAGATTCCGATAGCAGTTAATGCCGCTGCTTAAATACCCATGAAACACACTGTCTACTCCTGGAGTCCTGGCCTCGTTTGCAATTTGTTTCTGGTGAGACACCCTGGAAGAGTCTAACGGGGAACTTGAGTACCGCAGAAGGGCGAGGCCGAACTGCCTGGAGTGACCGCCACCCAGAACTTGCAAGGGAACGGTTTTCCTGCGGGGTGGGGACTTTAAGATGAATCTTTGTGCACGGAGGCAGCAAAGTGCCAGGCATCCCACTGTCAGGAGGGGGACTATTTCCGGCCTCCTGGGAGGAGGTCCCCTCTCCTGGAGAGTGTCATCTCACGGTTTTTGGATTGGGGACCTTTAAGGGGCAGAAAGCAGAGCGCAGACTGGCTTGCCTAAGTTTTTGGAGTGACGTGGAGTTAACACTGACAGATTTTCATCCCTCTCCCAGCCCTGCTGAAATGAAAAGGTCTCAGCAGAATATTCCGACACCAAATGTTCGGCTCTATTAATGACATGTTTACCGTGTTTTTCTCACCTTCTGGCCAAGTGATAGCCTCATGCTATTCCTATCTCTGTTGTTTCCGTGTCTCTAAATGCTCTGTTGAAAAAAGCCCATTTTGCTTAAAAGAACCAACAGGGCTTGGGACTCAGAGGAGAATTACACTTGAGTTGTGGTTATCTTCTCACTTTTATTTCCCTCATTGAAGTCTGGTACAATTGTGAATACTGATTTTTTCATTTCTGGTTGACTTCTTTGTTTTCTTCATATTCAAATGAGACCCTTTCATAATTTTCTGGCTACGTAGGAAAATTGATGGCATACCAATATGCAGCCCGAATCAGCCGCACGCCTGGGCCATTCAGGTTTTCCTGGGATTAGGACCCTTAACCAAATCGGGTTAGTCTTCCCTCTTATTTCTAACAAGTATGACTTGTACAAAGTGCGATTAAAAGAAACATTTAAATAAAAATCTTGACACAATGGGTATTTTATTATTACCTGTTAGAGAGAAACCTGCAAGGTGAAGGGGAGGAAGAAAAAAAATCTTTAAGCCCTTAAGTAAAGAAAGGAGTACTTATTAAGGCTTCTATTAAAAAATAACTGCAAAACACGGTTTTACAAATTTCTCAGACTGCATAACAATGTCACAAAACTTAATTTGCATCACTTGATTCTTTTTTTGTTGAAAACTGGGTCAGTAGGGCCTGAGAAACTATTTTTTCAGATCTTAACCAATGAATTCTTCTTTTTAAATCGCTGCTCTTAACATGATAGTAGTTCTGAATTCATCATAAAAAACCTTTTTACAGAGAGCCTCTTAGAACAGATCTCCAGAAGAAGGCTTACAATGAGTGGCAGAGACGTCCTTTGTTATCAGATGTAATTCTTTGCAAAGGAGGATTGGAACGGAGTGGCTGTTTAAAAATGTCTTGCTCAGACCGAGACGAAGAAGGGGTCAAGTTTGCAATCAAACAGTTATTGCCGAGATGGGCGACTGTCACTGGCTAGGCTAATGTGGGATGCAGCTGTTTGCTATGTGAGCAAAAGAATGTTTGAATCAGTGAACATGTGAAAATGATTCCAGTGAACCAGAAAATGTGTTTGTTCTTTGGCTCTCCAAACTGCTGAGAACCAAGCTTAAGATCAACTGCGAAAACTAGGACCTTTGACAAATTGAGAGGTCATATTTTCTAACGGAAAATGGACAAAACTAGTCACACAGATCACTTCCCCATCTCACCCCTTTGTTTTCTGTTTGTTGTTGTTGTTGTCGATTTGACTTACCAGTAATTTCACACCATGGTAGATGTCATTTCTGCTTCCGTGTACCATGCAAAGGGAAACTATTTGGAAAGCAGCAGCTTATAAATTTTACTCTTTTATGACATTTAGAAAGCAGGGCGGCTGTTTTGAAGCTCCCTCATTTCTGGCTCGCATGCAGACGCTCCGATGGCATTAATCTCTGCATCTTTTCTCTAAAACCTCCTCTGAGTCTGTGCTCGGATTTGAGCTTTACCCTGAGTCAGAAGACAACCAAAGTTCTGTTTCTTTAGATTTTTGCTTTGGAAATCACACTCAGAATAATTAAAACTTAATGTACTAAGAAACGATACTGTTCATTATATCCAACAGGGCAGTTACCTTCTGCATTCCCCATAATTTTGGAGAGGGGCTAATTGAAGTGTTGATGGTGGGAAAGGGGTAATTGAATGCATTGACCCTCTGTTCATTAAATAAAGTCAGCTAAGTTACGTGATCATTGGAAAGCCAGGAAGAGATGCAGAGATGAAAACGGTGTTAACCCCTACTACTTCTGGTATAATATTTTGAGATGGACGAGGATTATTTGATCAGCTGGGCTAGTAGACTGGCGGGGTCTTCTTTTGTTGCCTGAGCCGCATTCCTGAAATGCTGGGTCTCCATCCTGTGCTGGCCCGTTGACCACAGCATCAAAGGCCTTTATCCAGGGCTCCCTTGCATTTACATCGGGTGTATAGTGATATGATAGATTTTCTTTCTTTTCCACCTCTTTTTCTCATGTGGCTCCTCCTCCCTGCCCCCCATTCATGATAACCACTGCCTGCTCCACACAAACAAATTCGGGCACCCAAAAGAAGGGGAAAAAAAGAAAAAGGAAAAGAAAAAATTTAAGTCTTAGGATTAAGATCTTCATTTTTTTTTTTTTTTGCTTGTGCATTCCAATTGTTCTTAAAATATTTGGCAATGTCAATTAGTAACTGAGCAGAGTTAGCTGATGAACACAATTTTCCAGTAGACTGAGCACCCTATTGTTGCCGAGCGAACAGCAGATTTCTGAGGTCATTATCATTCGCTGGTTGCTTGGCCCAGCTGCTTCCTGCTGCAAAAGCCAAACTTTATACTGGAGCTCGGGGATGGCATACAGCAACAGGGGGCTGGGAGGGGGAGAGGGGAGCTGGCTGCAGAGCCGAAGACAGTCATTATCAGCAGAGGAAACAGAAAGTAAAAGTTTCCAGGCAATTCCAGGAAAATGGGCCCTATCAGGCTTCTGCCCCCTTTTTTCTCCAAGCACCTTCCACCTCCAGACAGGGAATTAAAAGAACCAGGGGACGCCCCCTGGGCATTGTGGCCACTAATCTCTTTGCTGAGCAGAACTTTGGAAAAACAATAATCCCATTGACAAATTTGCTTAAAAATTGTTAACCCAATCTGAGGCATGTGAGTGATTTCCTCAGAGATAGACTCCTTCATTTTTATTAAAAACAGAAAAAAAGAAAAGAAAAACAAGTCATTTTTAAAAAAGATGAAATTAGTAACTTGAAATTAGTAAACTTAGGGATGACAAACAGGGACCCTTATTTCATTTTCCAGAGGGAACTTTTGAGCAGATAATCGTCTGAAATTCCTGGTAAAATCAGATTTAGCATGGAAGGCTCCCCCTGCCCACTCCAGCTTCCCTTTCTCTCCTGCCCACCCCCTCCTCTCTCCCCCACCATTTAATTTGGGAGCTGGTTCAGTGAGATGAAAAGCTGCACTTTTTTAAAGCTCAGCTGTTAAAACCGAGCGCCATATGCAGCCTTTCCGTCCCGACGTGGAAGCGTGTGCAGGCGGCCGTGTGTTTGTGGAGATTTACGGAGGCTCGACTGTGTGTGCCGAAGCTGTGCCCAGGCAGATGCTGGCGGGGCCCTGCCTCCGGGGAGCCGGCCCGGCCTGGACCAATAGGCTGGCCAGACTCGGGCTGGCTCGCGGGAGTGTCCGATGGGGCAAAGGTTGGGGTCCAGGTGAGCTGCCTCTGGTCTCACCTTTCCGCTGGGGCTTGGGGGTGATCTGCCCACCGGGCATGGTGCTGGAGCTGGGGCACAGTGGCCCTTGGATGCTGATACACCTGGCCTTCCTCCTGTCCTGGGGGCCTGACAGCAGCTCCTTTTTATAAACATCCCACCATTCCGTGCCCTTTGATTGTCTTGTGCCCGGGAACACTCAGTACCACTCTGGGGCCCTGGCTGTCTCTCGCACCCCTCTGCGCAGAGCTGTAAATCCTACTTCCACAGGGCTGCCTGATGGACTTAGCATTTCAGAAAGAGAGAAATCGTACTGGCTCTAAAAGTCTTCCAACTGAGAGTGTGATATAAAATGTGTGTGACGTGAGATCCCAGAAGCGAAGCCTCCTTGCTCTCTTGTTCCTGTGGATTCCCAGCACACCATCTTCTGTCCGAGGGATTGACTCCCACCACAGAGTCACTCAGGCCCTGCCTTTGTTTATAGCTCCAGCGCCTCCCTCTGCCCACCTTCAGGTCGGGCATCACGTCGCCCGTGTCCTCTCCAGGGCTCCTGCCCAGAGAGCTTGGGGACCCTGGAGGGCCCACAGTGTGCCCCCCCGCCCTGGGACACGTGTCAACGCGAGGAATGGAAGCACTCATTCAAATACAAATTTAATGGTAATAAGAAAAACACAGATCAGCTAAGGACAGGTTACAATGATGCAAAGAATTAAGCAGTCAGTGTTCAGAATGGACCATGAAGCACTAGCTGCTTGATTGCCATTAACTGGAATGGGAGGTCCCAGGCTCAGGTCCTGGCCACTACCTAGGGTGTGTTGGGGCTGGAATTAGCAGTTTGTTTTGCAAATGGCCACAGTGTGGCCTCTGCTTGCTGGTGTGGCCAAAAGCACGTATCAAGAGCTTCTGGGAGCCACTTTTCACCCATCTCTGCTGTGCCTTCAGGTACCTGGGAAAGTAGGCCCAATGCATCAGCACTGCCTGCGGCTGCTCTCTTAGAATAGGAGCAGCCTCTGCTGGGTAGGGCGGAGCATGAGACCCCCTATTCACCAAATGCCATCTCCACCAGGCTGTTGATGCCTTTGAATCCCTTTATTGGCATGAAGCTTTGTGCCCCACTTACAAGAAGCACACTCCTGAGAGTGTAAGGCGTGGAAGTCTTCCTTGCTTTATGCTTCGCCCTTGGCCTGGGTTGGCCCTCCTCTGGGAGGGGGTTCTGGTAAGTGGCCCTGGTGTCTCAGAGGGGTGGAGACAGGGGCAAGCTTCAGCAAGCCTCCTGTCTTACTGGTCCTCGAGATTCCCCTGGATTCTAGGGGGAGACCACTGGGATACTCAGGGATCTTGAGCTGGAGAGCAGAGGGAGGTCTGGGAGAGATCCGTGTTGCAAGCACTGCGCAGCGTTCTGAGCCCGTGAGGTCGGAAGAGGAGTGAGCATGGAGCTGTTTTGGAGCGTTGATGGTAGGGGTGGAGAAACACCTGCAGAGATCAGGAGATTGGATTTGTGCAAACGTCCCAAATTTGTGATGATTGGGCTGGAACCTTTGCCATCTGCGACCCCTGGGCCTGCTTTCTGCCCTTCTGGGTTCCCCACCTCCCTCTCCTCTGTCAGCATCTGACGGCGCATCCCCCGCCCGTGTGGACCGTGTGGACCGGGCTGGCGCGTTGCGAAAGGACGAGGGGGCACAGTGAGGCTTAGAAATGCAGAGGAAAGGGGGGCTCTGTAGCTGGGTGTGGGGCAGGTGGTGGGGGGCTCTCTGTCCTCCCCAGGAAGCAAGTGTCGCAGCAGCTGAGAGGAGACATGGGTCCCCCTTGCCTTTTCCTGGCAGGACGGGCCGACGGCAACATTTACTTAAGCTGTGGAGTTTGGCACTGCTGCTACCAGGCGCCATCTGGAAAGCCCTTCTCCGAAAGCCGTGGACCCTCCCCAAAAGAGCTCAGGGGAGCAGGACTTGGGCTCAGCTTTGGGGCTTTTTTTTTCTTGGACAGAACCTGAGCAGCAAGGCACCTGAGTGGGGCTCGGGGGTCCCCTGAGAGCCACGGAGCTACAGTAGGTTCTCCTTGGTGTGCTCATGGCTTTTCTTGGGTTGGGCCTCTCCAGCTGCGTCTGAGCCAGATCTGGTGTCCCGTCTTTGTCAGGCGTGCGTCTGGTTTCCTGGGGGCTGTATGTCTGTTCCTTTATTTTGTATTGTATTTCGTTCACCATTTTCGCCTAAGTCTTGGTATGTCATGGGCGCAAAGGTGTGTCGCCAGCCAAGACCGTACTGGTTAGTAACCGAGACAACCGTGTAATCACAGGGCTTGTTAACCTAATGTGAGAAGTGAATCTTGTGTCTCTAAAACGTGCTGGGGAGGTGGGATGGAAAGCAGGGTGGCTTGGCTTGTGACAAACGGGGCCCCGCTAAGCACAGAGATTTGCCACCATCCTTTCCCTGATCCACATCTGCAAAAACGGCTGCAGAACCCCCCAAACAATGCGTGTCTGAACACTCCCTCCCGCTCCCTGATGGGTGGGCCAAGGCGCGAAGGGGGCTGTACTGCTCACAGGGGCGGCGGGGGTGGAATTCGTGTGCCAGGTTTGGTGTTCTTTTCCCACCGAGGGAAAGTTGTCCCGGGCCTGGCTTCTCGTGGGACCCATCTCTTTGTTGCTGTGAGCCTGGGGGTTTCTGTGTGACATGTGGCATGTGTCAGAGAGAAGTGGGGGGCACAGCACAGCTGACTCCTTGGCTGGGCCTCCTGGGGGTCCGGCCCTCCTCCTGGGGGTGCCCAGCCAGGTGCTGGCGGGAGGAAGTGGGTGGTGGGTGGGCTTGGCTTTCCACGCCTCGTCCCTTGCTTTCAAAAACTGAGGTCACATGTCAGCTTTTCCTGCGAGGCAGGGCACACCTTGGGGAGCCCTTGATGTTTCACTCTGGGTCTCGGGTGCAGAGAGCTCCACAGAGGACCCGTTCTCTCCCCGGGGACGCGCCTTGCTGGGCTGGGACATAGGCGGACACAGGTTTCTTTCCTCTGGTTTGACCTGGGTCCTGAAGCCCTTCGATGTATGACCAAACAGATCCCCTCCGTGGCACTCTCTTCTCTTCATTAAAGTAATGTCCCGAAACTCTTCACTCAGTGCTTGTCATCGTGGTTTTTGGACACCCTCGGTTGTCTTCAATCATCTTGAGAGGCATTTTGGAAAACTTCCAACTGGCTTATGTTTAGTTCAACATAAAATGCGTGCAGTGGTTGTTTCCTTGAAGACCAAGACAGATACGTGTTTCTCTTCACTGCTAAATATATTTTGTTAAATTTGTTGCTAAAATAGGTGTTTTAGTTTAGTTTTGTTTTTAAGTAATTTGCCCTGAAAAATTGAAGTGATCCTTCAGCAACTCTACTGTGTGACAGAAAATAATCCCTGTGTGGGGGGAGCTATTGGCAGGGCAGGTTCCTTCCCAGCTGGGGCCTGACTCCCCGCTGACATGTCCTGTGTGAGTGACCTTCAAACCCTTTCCACTCGGTCTCCTCCTGGAGGGACATTTACTGACTTCTTTTCTTGCCGTTTTTGTTGTTTAATGAAATTTTTTATTATTATTATTATTATTATTTCTTACTCTAAAATAATTCATGTTCATCTTGGACATTGAGAAAATACAGTTAAATACAAATAAAAATAATTTTAAAGTATATATGCCTCTACCACTCAGAGATAACCACTGTGAAAAGTTTAGTACATCCCTTCCCAGTCCTTTTTGTGCACTTAAAGATGTATTTAACAAAAAAGGATCATACTGCACATACTGTTATATGATACAGTTTTTATTTAAATATGTCACATATTTTTTGGCCATTTGAATATTCAACGCAAGGATCAACATGCTTTTTCAGTAAAGGGCCAGACAAAAAATATTTTAGACATTTGCAAGCCATGTGGACTCTTTTGTAACTGCTTGATTCTGCCATAAATGAAGGGGCTTAATGGTGTTCCAATAAAACTTTATTTACAAAAACAGGTGACAGAAGGATTTGGCCCCTGGGCTGTCCTTTGCTGACTTCTATTGTTATACTTAAAAAAAAAAGCTTCATATAAGTAATATGTTCCTCGAGGAAATATTAGAAATGTGGAGAAACAAAAAGAAAAATGTCTGTATAAGGTGATTTAGCCAGCCCGCTACTGCTGAGCATAGTAGGACTTGCTTCCATTTTTTTATTTCTGCACCAAAATCTTCCTGATCATCTGCACAGTTATTTCTTTAAGTGAACTTCCTGGCAGTGGAATCTCACATCACAGGTTGGCAACCCTGAGGCTGCAGATGTGTGTTACCCAGCAGGGTGCTGTGTCTCGAGGTCATTTCTTACAGTGCCAGAGTTTGTGCTGAAAAAGTTCCTCCTAAGGTTATATTGAAATCGGTCTCCCCAAAGCCGGGTAGTTCTCCGTCGCCAAGCAACTCTGTGACTCATTTGTTCATTTGTAAATTCATTAATTTGTTCATTCATTCATTCATTCAAGGACATGGTGCTTATTAAGAAGGCTTTGAACACCTATGTGCTAAATACTGGAGATGCAAAGATGACTAGAGGCAGGTCGCAGTGTCCAGAGGCCCCCAGCCCAAAGAGAAGGGCATACACCGGAGGACCGCCCAGGGCGAGAGGGGACCGCCTGCCTCGGGGCCCACATTTGTTCCCACGGGACTTGAAAGGCTGAAAGAACCTCCTCAGTCACCCCAGTAACTCCTGCGGCAGGTAACGCTTTCCCTCTGTGGAGCTTCTGGGTGAAGCACACCCCGGCTCAACCACTGTGGCTGGCAGTCCTCTCTCCCTGGCTGGGAACTGGAGGTGAAACCGCTTTCTTGCTGCAGAAGAAGCCCTAGGGGAGGGTCCAACTGGTGCTTTTGCAGAAGGCCCCTCAGGCCAAGTAGGGGGCCAGGTGGGAGCTTGTAGGGGCCTTGCAGCTTTGTGGCATGTGTGTCCCAGTACCTGGTCACCCCGCATATGGGGCCAGCCCTGAGGGGGGCAGCAGGAAGAGGCAGGGGGTGAGGCACAGGCTCCCAGCTCCAGCTCACCTGCCCCTGAGCACTTGCCATTTTCATCAGTGGTTCATGGGCAGGGCAGGGTCACGAGTCGGGTGTCAGGTGGAGTCCAGACTGTGGGTAGAGCCTGTGTGAGCTTGTCCGACCTACACTGGGAAGAGGCTCTGTCCCTTTTACCCAAACTAACCTGACTTTGGAACTTTCCATCCTTGCCACACAGAGGAGCCAGGTGAGTCTTCAGGAGGGCTGTACCCCCCTCACAGGTCATGTCCAGCATCAGGAGAGGGTGGTGGGTGCTGTAGACAGTGCCTTACTCTTTTCAGGTGGTGGGACGTGATCTGATGCAGACCCACTGTGAGAATGAGTGGAAACAGTTTTTCCTAACACATCAGACCTCAGTCACCCTTTATTTTCTGGGAAGTAAAACGTCATAAGCCTGGCTGTTAACCCAGAGACAGATACATTTTCTGATGTTTAAGAAGCACTCAGAGCAGAACGCGTACTCCAGCTGGAGCTTGGCCCCCCAGCAGTCAGGTTTTAGCCGCCCTGCTGGGCAGTTTGGGCAGCTCGCTCCCCTCCCCGCGCCTAGGTGTTCTCATACACACTTTGGAGTAGGGGTGGGGACATCCAGAAGACTCTGGGGGGCCTTCCTTTTCCCCTCCTCTCCCTTCCCAGATGTTTCCATGGCCTGAGGGCAACTTTTAAGGGTCTCAGCTACTGTTCCAGGGGCAGGGAACTAGGGTTTGTAGGGTCTGAGAATTTGGGGATTTCTTGTCCATGTCTGTGTTTGAGCCTCAAGCAGGAAGTGAGGTCACGTCATCCCTGAGGGGCCCGGTGTATCTGGTAGGTGGTAGGGCTGGGAAGACTCTCTTTTAGCCCCTTTCTCACTAAGGTGCCTTCCCACCTGCTGTCCCCATCTGAGGCCTACATGCCCTGGAGACAGAGTCCTGCCACTGGAGAGACACCACGGGGACCCCTCACCCAATGCCACTGAAGGTTTCCTCTCCCTCTTGGGGGCTGATCTTGCAGGGCTGTGAGAAGCAGACAGCATTGTGGTCCCTGCAGAGGTCTCCAGGGTCAGCCCTTAGTTGCTGTGTGACCCAGCAAGGGCTCCTTAGCCTCTCTGTGCCTCAGGGTCCACAGTGCATTTGTCTTTCTATAAAGTACTTAGCACAGGCCCCAACATGAGGAAGTGCTCAGTCAATGTGGATTATTTCTGCACTATGCAATACAATACAAATACAGTTGGGTGAAAAGCAGGAAACGTGGCCGGTTGATTGGTTGTTGGGAGTCACATAGCACCAAAGCATTGGTCTCGCTGATTTAGTTTCACTGAATCTGGCTGTCATTTGCCTGTGTCCTTAGTAAAACAGTGGGCGGATCCACTCTCTTTACTGGAGGATGATCTGAAAGTTCTAGGGGTTGGTCTGACTCCAAAGTGACACAAAAAGGCTGCTGTTGCTCAGACTTCATGCCCCTGCACCACCAAACAGAACAGTCTTTCCTGGAGGCCCAGAAACTATCTCCTTGCATTTTATTATGTCTTGCTGTGTTAGTAATGCCCTTTCCTGAGCCAGTCACCATGGCCAGGGGAATGGGATGCACTCCCGGGCTCAGGGCTGACCTTGGGCAGGGGTCGGGGAGAGGGTGAGCTCATCCAGCCCTGTGGCTGAGAGTGGGAGGGACCAGCTTTCCCACAGGGATTTGGATGGAGGAGGCCTGGAGCCTGAGCAATTAAACGGTGTTCAAAATGTCACAGCTCTCAGGTTCAACCAGGGGCAGAAGCATTTGGCCTCCTGCTCAGATCATCGAAAGTAATGTCCCAGCCTCCCTGAGCAAGGCGGCTGAGGGTCTGTAACTGGTGCTGAGGGTCTGCCCCGCTGCTCCACCCCCAGGACTTTCAGAGATAAGACTGAGCTGTCTGGGAGAGCTGGTTCCTTGGTTGCTTTCTCCAGGTGCCCATTTTTGCCTCTTCTTTTTGTTATATGGTGCCTCATCTTAGCCTAGATGTGAGGACGGCCACCACCAAAGTCAACCGACGTGTCTTCCCCTGTGTCCACTGGGCCCAGGGCTGGCCCCTGCTGTGTCCCTGCCACGTGAGCAGAGGGATGAGGCCCATGGGAGGAGAAGGTGGTGTGACTTTAGGGGATGGCCTCCACACGGTGAAAGTTGGAATAACGCAGAGGGCGACCTGCATGGGCTGTGGCCCCAGAGAGCAGGGCTTTGGACGGCCTTCCCGACAAAGGAGAGCAGCCTGATTGTTTTCTCCCATCTCCTCCCCAGGCAGAAACACGGTGGCCAAGCAGAAATGAAGGGACAGGGAGGGAGGTGAGACCGCAGGTTTGTGCTGAGTGGTGCCCGGCTCCCAGGCGGAGCAGGGGAACCTTTAGATCAGGGACTAGCCCTGATTTCCTGGTTGTCTGGGAGAGAGCAGGGTGGTCCACAGAAGTGCTCCCCTCCCCGGGAATCCACCCTCCCAGAGCCTGCGGTCTGCGGGAGGAGAAGGTGTCATGAGACGTGTAAGCTGTACTGGCAGGAGGCTGTATTGAGTGGTGGAGCTGAGATTCAAACCCACGTCTCTCTGACCGCTTGCCTTTTTGTTCCACTGCTGGGTCATGCTGGGGGTGGGGTGAACACGGCAGAAGCCCCGTCTCCAGCTCCACACTGGCAAAGCCCAGCCCTGTTAGGACAGGCTCTGGGAAGCTCAGATTACTCCTTCCCTCTCTTCGTGTCTTGGAGGAGGTGGTCCGCACATCTTTTCCAGAAAAGAAGCAAGGAAGGGGGTGGCTCAGCACTTGCTCAGCTCTGCTGGGGACTGACCACCGGGACGCACCCCGAGCTCCACCCTTAGACTTCAAGTGAGTCCTCAAAGCTGTGGTGGCTGCAGGGAGTCCCGTCGACCCCCACGCAACGCCACATGCACAGCAGGTCACAAGAGACGTGACCTTGTTTCCAGGGTCCGAGACAGAGAGAAGGAGGTCACAGGAGCATGGCCTTGTGGATGCGACCGAGGCCCCCGGCCTAGGGGACCGGCTGCCTTCCTGTGCAAAGCTCGTCTGAGTCTCGGGTCCCCTGTCCTTCCCGACTCCCCCGCGCTCTGCCAGCGTGGTTTCTGTTTCCGCGCTCTCCTTTGCAGGGCAGCATTGCAAGGCGGCCTGGGCGTGTGGTGGGACGGAGAACGGGACACGAGGCAGGGGCCCAGGGCTGCACCTGCCCGGCTGTCACAGCTCTCCCTGCCCGCCAGCTCTTCCCGGGGGAGAGGTGGGGTCCTCCACGGGGAGATGAGAAGAAAGAGGTGCGGAGGCCTCTGCTCCTCCTCCCAATGGGCACCTTCCTCCAAGGTGTAATTTAGGAGGCAGTTACCATCTGGGAAGCCTTCCAGAGGAGGGGCGGCTGAGTTCCTTGTTGTCACTGCTGGTGGCCACTTCACCCTGGCCATGCAGAGCAGAAAGCTCTGGGCTGTCCCTCTGCCCTGGACACATCTAGGGTGGTCCAGGAAAGGGCCGGGGCTCAAGCTGGGGGCTGAGTCTGCTGTCGTGGGTGTGACAGGTTCAAATTGTCCATAGCTTCTGGGGATAGAGCATTCAACACAGAGTCGTGACTCTGTGTGTGTGTGTCTGGATGTTTGTTGTCTGTGTTGGGATGTGACTGTGCTGGTGTGGCCGTGGTCATGCTGTCCCGGGCTGGTGTTGCGCGAGTATCTCTAAGGTGGGTTCATGTTTTCGATGTAGTTGCTGGAGGGTGGGTGTGTTGCCTTGTGTGTGCACGCGTGTGTGTTGGGTGTGTCTTGGGCTGTGGGTGTATTGGGATGTGAGTGGATGTGCGTGCACTGGGTATATGTCTTGTGTGTGTACAGGTGAGGGTTGGGGTGTGAAGTTCAGTGCATGTGTGTGGTGAGGGTGTGGCACTGGGTATACAAGTATGTTGGTGTGGTTTGGGGGAGTGCATCTGTGTGTTGACACATGCTAGTAAAGGTGTGTGTGTTGCATGGTTGTGTGTGTGGGGATTTATGTATCCATGTATCTGCCTGTGTTGGTGTGGATGTTGGGGTGTGTGTTGTGTGAGTAAGGATGTGTGTGGTGGGTGGCATGTTGGCTTATTAATATGCAGGGGAGGCTGGCCTCCTCAGAGCATTGTGACCCTCCAACAGGAAGGAAGAGAAGCTGGTTCTGAGCCAGGCCCACCCCTTAGAGCATTGCTAATGGGGTCTCTGCTCCCTGTTGCCAGCTCAGCCTCAGGCAGAAGATCTGGCCCCTGGGATATGAGTTGGCAGATGCAGGGGGCCCCCGTCTTCCAGCATCTCACAACCAGGGCCTCTGTGGCCCCAAGCTCCTGGAAGAGCCTGGGGCTTGAGGGTCTGGGGTCCCCATCCAGGGAATCTCGGTTCTGGAGCTCAGCCAGTGTGCGTCTGGAGTGGGCCCTGGGGTCCATGGGAACAGGAGTCAGGTGCATTCCCCTCGTGGTCCTCGGCACAAAGCATGAGATACAGCACGTGTTCAGGGGATGCTTATCGACGTCTATGGAGTGAAATGACACGCTCTCTCCTAGCACAAAGGGCGCTTGCGGGGGAGCCAGCCAGGACTCGGGCCTGCCCACCACTCCCCGTCCTGGTGCCAAAGAACCAGAACCCACAGCACAGAGCCTGGCACCACAGACCTACAGTGGGTCCCTGTGAGCTGGTCAAGCCTCCCTTTGCCAGAAATTAGGGGACTTGAAGGATAAGGGAGCATGGGGGTCAGAGAGGGGCCCAGGGCATGTGAGTGCCACCTGGGAGCAAGTCCCCATGAGATGTGCTCAGTTGGCCATCTGCACCCATGGGACCCCTTCTCTGGGACTGCTGGAGGCCGGGGAGGTGGGGTAGAGCTGTGGCCGTGGGCACCGCATCCTCCGTCCGCAGGCTGTTGAAAGCTTCTTCTATGTTGCCAGGAGCTTGTAAAGTGATGTTGCAGCCACTCTGGAGTTTAGTTGGCCACCATGGATGGTTCTAGTTCCGTGGCTAGCATGGATGATCTAGGGTGCAGGCCTGGGTGCTGGAGGTGAGCCTTACTGAGACCATCACAGGTGGGTCTTCAGAATGGTGCCCTGAACAAGCAGCAGGCATTGAAGGGTGTCATCTGGTCAAAAACTGGCGGCCGAGGTACACTGGGCCATTGAGGGGCTTAGGATCCACATGGCATGGGACTCGAAATTTAAAAGTACCTTCTACTCGCCGCTTCTTAAAGTCAGAAAGAAAAAATGTCAGGGGGCAGCATGTGGTGGGTCACAGCAGCCACAAATTTGGTGAAACTTTTCCTGGAAATCACACATGTCAGCTGCGCCCAGCTTCTGCTGGAAACTTGTGAAGCCAGTGCTTTGGGGTCAAATGATCTTTTTTGGTTAGTGGTGGAGGAAATGTTACCATCTCTGAGGTATGAGCCCCATGAAGAGGGGTTCCTGGAGACTCTGCGGGAAGGGAGTCAGGAGTGGTGGCCCCACGAGGGAGAGGGCAGATGCCCCCAGGGTGGCTCCTCTTTCTTGTCTGAGCTTCTTCCCCGGGAGAGCAGGCTGATGGCTGTGCTCCTCGGGGAACTGGAGGGACTTCCTGGAACTCCTGATGGACAAGCATCATGGGGGATGGAGCTGGTAAAGAAGGGGCTGTCGGGGTAGCAGCATCACTGGCCCAGGGGTGGAGTGGCTGTTGTCCAGCCTGCCTGCATCCCTTCCCGGCCCAAGCTCTGCTGTGACTTTCCATCATGCAGGGAGTAAAATCCGTGGGATCGAGGCCCGGAATCACCCACTCTCCCCTCTGTCACTCTGCTGAGGTCCTCTTCCCTCCTCTCTGTCCTGCCCCTTGGTGGCCTTGGCATCGTCTGTCATCTCTGGGGTGAGCTCTTGACACGGACTGTCCCAGGCTGGTTCCATCTCACCGTGCAGACCTCACCACAAATGGCACTGCCTCCGGTGGCCTTTCCATGACCCCCAGTTTGAACTGTCCTCTCACCAGCCCCTCTCTGGAAGCAATATTCTGTATCTTCATCTTTGAGGTCTTTGAGAAGCGTCGTGTTTGCCATGCACTGATCTACGTGTGACTCGCCGTGTGCACTGCTGTACTTATTCGTGGTCTCCTGCGTCAGCTCCGTGACATCAGGGACTCTGGTTCACCGCTGCGTCGCCAGGGCCCACAACAGCGCCTGGCACGTGGTGGAGGTGCAGTAAACACATTTTAAAAGACATGGCGATGAAAAGACACATAGCACAAAATTCACCATCTGCACCATTTTTGTAAGTGTGTGGTTCCGTGGCATTAAGTGCATTCCGTATTGTGTAGGCATCACCACCATCCATCCACACACCTCTTTTCCTCTTGCAAAACTGAAGCTCTGTACCCGCGAACCAGTGACTTGGCATCCCCTCCCTGCAGGCTGGCAGCAGCCCTCCTGCTTTCTGTCTCTGTGACCTTGACTTCTCTGGGCACCGCATGTCAGGGAATCACAGGGTGCATGTCCTCCCGTGTCTGGCTCATTTCACTTAACGTACTGCCCTCCAGGCTCATCTGTGTTGTAGCAGGTGACAAGATTTCCTCCTTTTTTGAGGCTGAATAATACTCCGTTGAATGGATACACCACATTTTGTTTGTCTACTCATCTGTCGCTGGACACTGCCTTTATTTCAGTACTTCTGCGTAAATAAATGAAGGCAGGGCGTGATCTCTCCCCCTCTGTCCCCTGCCTGAGGGGAGGGATCGTTAACGTAATTCACAGTATCCCATGCTCCTGGTTCTCCAGAAGCCAGGGGATGCTTTCCTCAGCAGAGCACATGCTTTGGGGTCTGGGCATTTTGGGGGCAGAGTCCTGGAGCAGGGATGGAGGTCAGCTTTGGTCAGACCTTGGGGCACTGGGAGGGCTGCTGTGTGCCCCGAGGGGACACAGCTCCTTCCACAGGGGCCCGAGCAAGTGCCCTTCCATGCTTCTCCTCGTCCTCCACGGGGAGTTGCGCCCCCGGCACACGCCGCACCCCCCAGGGTGAGCCCAGTGTCTGCCATTGGGCAGGGCAGACGGAGGGGGAGCTGCGGCCCCCCCGGGGCTGATGCTGGGAGAGGAGTGGACACAAATGGTGACAACTCCGTGGCATAGGCTTCACAGCCCCAATCAGGAGCAACCAGGATTGCTGCATGGTTTTGCCAGAAGCCAAAATGCCAGAAGACAGCCAGTGACGTCCTGTATGTTTTGTTGGAAGCTCAACGTTCTCCTAAAAGCTTGTCTCGCACCTTTTTGAAATGGAATTCCTGTCTCATTCTGGAACACAGCCTGGGTGGATGCTGACAGTGGGCAGAGATGAGGACTTGGGGATCCGAGTTGCGGTGGGGAAGTGCAGTGACTGACTTCAGGTCTAAGGGAAGCAGTAGGGACAGCCAGGCTGTGGCTGGACCCATGATTTGGAAAGACCTCAGCTCAGCGAGCCGGCTGCAGGCAGACTTAGCCAGCTCAGGAGCCTCGGACCTGCTCCTGGAAGCCCCATGTACCAGGACTGGCTCCGTGCAGGGCACCTCAGGGAGCACATCTTTCCCCCTCCCCCACTCAGCAGGTCCTAAGCTGAGCAAGGAGCCCAGACCACAGGGCATAGCTTGTCTCCAAGTCAGCGTGTGCTGTGGGCCCAACAGGGTCTGTGAGCACTGCCGGCTTCTGGATGGAGGGCGTGGCAGTGGGAGGGCACCTGCGAGACAAGGGATGGAGAAGATGGTCTTGGGAGGAAAGCTGGGGCATTGAGAGAGGCAGGGATGCTGTGGACACCCAGTGGGGAGAGCAGGCCCTGGGGGTCCCAGGCCCCGGTGCCTACCTGCATCCTGGGCAGGGGCAGATGCTGAATGCTGGGATCCCCAGGGAAGAAGGTGAGGCCATCTTGGCTTGGGGTGAAGGTTTAGGGGGATTCAGGCTGAATATTTCACTCATTTAGTTCTCAGCTGAGGATGTTGAGAGGCCAGGTGAGTGTCCTTATACCTGCCCCATAAAGGTGAGGTCTCTCCAGGCCTCCTGGGGTTTTGTCCCCGCGCCGCCACCTGGGACACCCAGATGACCATGAATCAGGGTCGTGGGTGGGCTGCCGTGGACCCTCTTCCTGCAGCCAGTGTTACCTACTGGCTCAGTCTGCTCAGGCTGCCCTCACAGTGTTCCATAGCCTGGCACATACACAGCAGGAATTTATCTCACAGCTCTGGAGACTGGAAGTCCAAGGTCAAGGTGTGGACAGATTCAGCTTCTGATGTGGACCCACTTCCCGTGGTGGAGGGTGAGGAGCAACCTGGGGCTGCTTTTTAGGGGCCCTAATCCCATTCATGTGGCTCCACCCCCACGACCTACGTGTCTCCCAAAGGCCCTACCTCCTGCCACCATCACATTAGGGGTTAGGATTTCAACATGTGAACTTTGGGGGGGACATAAACACTCAGTCTATGGTACTTCCTCACTGTTACTCGATCAAGCCAGTTCTCTAAGCATCAACATAACAGAAAAGAAAGTGATGGGAAACTCCAGCATGCTGTGCTGTGAGCCTGTGCACTGGGTCACAGGTAAAACCCATCTTCTCCCGGGGGAACACAACAAGCCAGCCCACCCAGGTCCTCCTCTGCTTGGGGGGGCAACTGCTGGAGGCAGGTCCCAAAAAGGGATGGAAAACAGCCAGAGACAGGTGTACCCATTCCACACTTGGCGCCCTGCTCCTCCGGGGATGCCCAGCCTGGCTCACAGCTCCCGCAGCCCTCAGGCTGGGTAGGAGAGGGCGCCTCGGGGCCGACCAAGGATGCCGAGACAGACAGTGGTTGCTTTGGAATCTCAGCGCAGGTTACAAATGGGATCGAGCAAGTTCTGCTCTTCCCAGACTGTCCCCATCAAGTCCCACGTGCTCTTTACTGCTAGGATTTTCTTGTTGAGAATTCAGCAGCACCCAGTGGTCCCCAAGGGAAGAAATGTAATTTTTTGAAAAAGTATTATGCCAGTTAAAGTCATTTTAAAAGTGTGCTGCCGTTTCAGGCTGCCCCCACGGCCTCGTCCCAGGTGAGCCGTGGATCTGAGGGGCAGGCACGCCGTGGCGGGGAGGGGCGCTTTGTCTGCCCCCGCCCTCCAGCCTCTCCTCTTGCTGGTGCATTGGAAATATTTCAGTTACACCCTTCTGGGTGGCGGGGGGAGGTAGTAAACTTTTTATTTTAGACTAGTGTTGGATTTATAGAAAACTTGCAAGGATAACACAGAGAGGAGAGTTCCCGGTACCCTGCACCGGCTTCCCCCACTGTTAACACTACTGGTCCATTTGTCGCAAGGAATGAACCAGTATCGATCCATTATCATTCGCTGAAGTCCATGCTTTATTCGGCTTTCCCTAGTTTTTACCTCATGTTTTTATTCTGTGCCGGGATCCCATCCAAGATTCCACATTACATGTAGGTTTTAAATAAACTTTGTTTTTTTGAGCATTTTTAGGGTTCACAGCAAAATCGAGTGAAAAATCCAGAGCTCCCACAAACCTCCTGTCCCCCACAACGTCCCCCACTGTTGACACTAGTTTTCGTGTCCCCTTAGGCATGAAAGATTTTCCTTGTTTTGGGTGACCTTGGCAGTTTTGAGATACTTTATAGATTGTCTTTCAACTTGAGTTTGTCTGATGTTTGTCTCAGGGTTAGACTGGAGTTAGGGGTCCTTGGGAGGAAGACCCCCAGGTGAAGTGCCCTTCTCCTCACATTGCATCAAGGGTGCATGCTGTCAGCCTAACTTACCACTGTTGGTGTTGACCTTGGACCCTGGCTGAGGTCTTGTCTGGCAGATTTCACCCCTGTAAAGCCACACCCCTTTTAAAGGTAGGCGGGACCAGCTAGATAATCTGCAGGGCTCAGTGCAAAATGGAAAGGTGGAGCCATTGTTCAGAATCACTAAGAATTTCAAAACCTTGATAGTGGAACATTAAATCAAAGTCAGAGTGCTTCTAGGCGCGAAGCCCTGTGTGACTGCACTGGTCACACTCCCATGAAGCCAGACTTGTTCATAGGACTGTTTTTGGGTCCCCCCCAGACACCCCAAGAGCCTGTGTGCATAGGAAGAGAAACCCCACCCTGGCAGTCACTGATCCCTGGACAGTTGAAGGGGGCGGACGGCTGGGGAGGGTCAGAGGCACCATAGGCAGTGTGGGGATCACCAGGGTGGACAGAGCATGTCAGCACATTACAGGCTTCTAAAGAGGTCCTGCTGAGGCACCTGCGGGGCAACAGGAAAAAGTCAGCCTGAGCCCCCTGCCAGCTCTGCCTGGATGGAGAGAGATGGGTCAGGAGTGTGCTGCAGGCAGCAGTTAGTAGCATAGAGAGCAGCTCTGTAATTTTGTTTTAAAGTGTACTGCTTTTATTTTATTTTATTTCTTTCAAGTTTTTCTTTTTTCTTAGTACCCAGAGCAGCATTCTCTCCCTAGAAGACCTTAGAATATCTTATTTACAAAATGTAACCTGATCTTGTTTATGCCAAGCAAACAGTGGAGCCCTGTTGGAGGGGTCCACCTGGCAACGGCAGCCCCCCTCCTGGCTGTCGTCTCCCTTGGAGAGGGGACTGCTTCACGTCTCAGGTGCGTACCTGTGGCAGCGCAGACCCCTTGCCGCAGCATCGGTGCATCCACGAGTGTACAGCTGCCAGCCGGCTTCTCCTTGCTGTTACTCACCCAGCTGTTTAGAGAAGGAGAGAGTATTTCTAATCAGCCATATGGCATGGAGTTTTATTTGCCGTGGTAAGTTAAAATGCACATTATTGGTCAGCATCTTGCATGCAAATTTTGACACCACATTCCAGGAGTACCTGCAGAAGTGAGTGGTAGCAAGTCGGATCTGTGTAATTACATCGCTGTGCAGGCTTGTAACATTGCCATCCCCAACTACGCCCGGTATCTCACCGCGGCGGCTGCCCGGGGATATTGCTGCACGACTCCTGTAGCCAGAGAAAGATTATGTAAACATGGTGTGCGATCTCGGAAGTGAGTAATGAAGTTGGGTACTTGTTGCAAAAATTAATAAATGGCTGGTTTACGCGTGATGGAGGAGTCTCCGTGTGAGAACTGAGTCGCCCGGGTGTAGTGATGGATAAATGCACCTCCAGGCCCAGGTGACTTGAGGAAAGTCATCCTTTTTTCTACCGATATGATCAAATGGACAATTCTAGTCCATGCCCTTAACTTTCGACTTGACTAACATGAAATCATCACAAACAGATCTTTCTCCTCCCCTTTGCCTGTCAGAATCTTCACCCTTGCATGAAGAGGAGAGCGTGTGGGGCTGTTTGCAGTTTCTGCAGTGGCCGTGCAGGTGCTCTTCCTGCTGTCTGGTCTGTCGAGGGCCTAATGTGTCCCTTGTCCACCTAGCAATTCTGTCTTGAGCCTTGGTTCAAGTGCCACCCTCTCTGAGGAGCTGTTCTATCCATCCCTGCCTGCAGGGCTTCCCGCCCCAGAAAATTAACCCATTGCCATTGGCGCCCATTCTTCCTTGACCTACGTTTCTCTCACTGTCTGTCTTTCCCTAGGAAGGGGATCCATGAAGTTGGATAGACTGAGGTCCAAATCTCAGTTTCACCCAGTGCCAGCTCATGTGACCTTGAGCAGGTTACCTCCGAACCTCAAGTGTCCCATCTGTAAAATGGGCAATGCTGTTTCTCGTTTGTAAGGTTGTTAAGGTTACAGATATTAGCTCATGTACCTGGCACACAGTAGATGCTCATTAAATACGCATTGCACCAGGGATGGAGGAGGTGGGACTTCTGCTCAGTCCATCAGCTTTTAGACTGGAGAGGCGGAGGGCATGTGGGAAAGAGGGCACAGCAGGGACCACGGAGAAGTGTGTGAGCCAGCAGGGTGTGTCGGGCGGGGAGCGTGGTGGGGACCAGAAGCAGATGACTCTGGAAAGAGCGACTAGGGCCTGATTGTGGGGGGCCTTGGACGCCAGGCAAGGACTTGTCCCCTGAGAGCACTGGGAGTCATGTGCTGTGTGTGTGAAACAGCTGGGGAGGTTTGCAGCGTGGCCACGCTGGGAGCAGCGTGCGGGGTCCCGTGTTGTCATGCGGCCTGGTTCTTCATGGTGCTCCCTCCCTCTGCCACCCACCCTCTCCACCGCCCCCACGCCCCAGCGCATGTTTCTGGGGCTCCTGGGTCCGGGGCAGTGACTTGGCCTGGTCCTGGGCGAACTTCTCTCCTCCCCCCCTTCTCCCTCCGCCAGGGGGTCAAAGCACCCTGAGGACGTGTTGCCAAGAGAGGATATTACGTGAAGCCCTTGAAGTGGTGCATTAGAGCAGTTTGGATTTTCTCTTACTGCTAACATTGATTACTATTAATTAAGGTTGATATTTACAATCAGGGGGAGTCCAGAGCAGATCATTTTTTATTAATCACTATTCTAGATTCATCATTAGTCATCATTATCAAAATATTCAGACAGTGGACACTGGCTGAGTTTTTAAAACCAAGGGAATGATTAAATTATACTACATTGCATAGAGTCCTTGTTTTCTGTCACCGCCCCCTTTCCTGGCTCTCCTTGTTCCCTAGATGGTCTCAGCCTCCTGTCATTTATCCTCTCCCCCCGCCCCCTCCCTCCCCTTGGCTCCTTCTCTCCCCATCACCCCTCCTCTCCTTCCTCCCCACTCCCTTCCTTTTTTTTTTCTCACCACAAACAATACCATCCTGAGATCCTACAACTTACCTTTTCCTTTCCACGGTACGGCTTCCAGGTCCCCTTGTGTTACGACTGAGCTCTGGTTTACCCCTTTCCGTGTCGCTGTAGCATGACTGTGGCGTGGACGTGCCACGGCATTCTTTATTTTGATAGCCAGTCCCCAACGGGTGGACGTTTAGGTTACCCCCCTCCGCTTTCCTTCCTCAGTCCGTGACACGGTGGGAATCCCGTGCCCCGGAGCACGTGGGAGAGCAGCCGCCTGGGGAGCCCTGGAGAAGTGGGCTTGCTTCGGCCCCCCAGGCTGCCCCGCCCGGCCCCTCTTCTGCTGCGCTTTCGAGAGGGCCCCCCCTCCTGGAATGCTCTCTTTTCCCCGTCTTGCCATGTTCAAACCCTGCCCACCTGTCAAGATGCTGGAGCTGTGCCCACTCTCCCAGAGGCTGAGAATGCTCTGCTTCGTCTCCGGAAATTTTCCTAGGGACGTGTCACTGGATAGTAAAGTGTGTTAGGTGGTTTTATTCTGAATTTTGAGCCCCTTGAGGACAGGGGTAGCATCTTTCTGGATCATTACAGATGCCCTACAAGGGGTTTAATGAGCTTGTGGGCTCTTTGGTGTGTTGGAGAACAGCTCGGCTCCTGGGGTCTCAAACTCTTCCTCCTCCTGGGGGCAGAGGTGGGCCCGGGGCTCCCCCTGCTTCCTTTCCCCTGCGGCGACTGATCTCCCTCCTCCCCTTGTTCCAAAGAGGAGCCTGAATGTGTTCTTGGAATGAGAAGAATGGAATTTAGGGGATCCTGGTCCTGGTTTTGTTTTTTTTTTTTTTTTTAAAGTGGGTAAACAATTGTAGGTAATTTAATGTGTCTGTACTGGTGCCCATGGATTTACTAACCAGGGAAATGTCGTTGAGTTGTGGACACATACTGCATACAATTCAGTGCGAATCGGCCTCTGATGGGGAGCAATGAATGTCAAACTGTTCCACATTGATTGTCCGTGAAGGAATATTGCCTAACAAAGAATAAAGTACCTTTTGGAGGTTATTCTCCTGGTCTGACTTTGAGTCTAAAAACAAATAAGAATACTTGTTCCCTCAGTGGTTCCCTGCCCCTTGGGGCTGGAGACGGGGGACGTAGCGGGAATGGGGAATGGACGGCTTGGGCCTCTGTTCTCTTAATGGCTTCTTCAAGCCCCAGAGAGGAGGGGAGAATGTCTAAAAGCCTCTGGTGGCTTCCTACAATCCTGCCAACTTCTTCATCTGCCTTGCCTGCCTCTTGGGCCTGAGGTCCTGCAGCCCTGCTCTCACTCACCACTCTCCAGCTCCACTGCTCTGCTTATTGCTCTCTGAAACACTCCAGTATGGACCTGCCTCAGGGCATTTGCACTTCTGTTCTTGCTGCATAAAATTCCATTGTTCTCTACTTTTCCACGACCACCCACCCAAGGTCAAAGCTCATCTCCACTGTGCCCCACACTCCATCAGTTCCTAACTATTCCATCACTTTTGAATATGTGACCATTTGGAATTGTCTCATTTATGTTTTACTGGCATGTTCTCACTAGAATGTGAGCTGCATGAGGGCAAGGATGGTGTCTGTCTCGTCTACTTGGGTAGCCCAGTGCCTGGAGCAGTTCATGAGATTAAGACTAGCAGACATCCTTCATGATGTTTGTGATACGATGATAAGTATTGATGGGACAAGTGTGTTGAGTGACTCCACAAAGTGTTAGAATATACATTCATTTTATAAATCAGCAACCACCCAAGGCTTGAAAAAAAAGATCCTTTGGCTTCCTTTCAAATGAATTTCCCTTTAGTAGAATTTTTCTCTTTTATGACTTGAAGAAAGCAGGGTTTTCTAGCAGCGGTTGGTTTCTGCTACTTTTTAGACAACCTGGTAATTTGTTTGGAGTGCTGGGGCAGAGGGCTCTCACTGCCAGTGGCCAGGTCTCTCCCCGCCGGAAACTGAGCTCTTCTGACTGTGCTTTGCTGAGGACGCAGGGCCAAGCACAATAGCTGTGAACTCTCAAGTTTAGCTGTTGAATGAAAGGACTTAAGTGAAGTGGAAATTCATGGTAGTTCTCATCATCTAGAATTAAAAAAAAAATGTTCTTTCTTTTTGTCTCAGGGATCCTCTGTTGTTATAAGAGACTTAGGTCAGGAGATAGAATTCTTTTATTTTGTAGAAATAAAAATCTTCGTACTTTCTCTAGCACTGTATAAAAATAGCCATTCTTTATTAAAAAAACAAAACAAAACACTGTACAACTTCTTAGCGCTGATCCCCCTTGAACCCACCTTCCAGCCCTCGATGCCCTCAGAAGGACTGAAGATGGAGGTCAGCACGTGTGGGTCAGGGTGCTGACTGATTTTGTCCAGAAGAGCTGGTTTTGTGGATAACCCTTTGATTTTTTTTTTTTCCCCAGTAGAAAGTTTCATGTTTGACCCTGAGAATCAGATATTAAGAAATATACGCTATGAAGTCATCTTGGCTGATTTAATCTAAACTTCCTGTGTGCTCACGGCAGAGGGTTCAAGGTTGGGAGGGTCCCCCGCCTGCTTGCACACCTCTGGGCAGGCCGTTCTCCATCTCTGCAGGGGGGCCTGTGCAGGCTCTGGGGAGCTCGGATTTAGAAGCACTTCAGATGCAGTCCTGGTGCAGCCCCGAGGGCTTGGGTCTAAATCCTGACGGCGCACACAGCAGCGGCGGGACTGGACTCGGTGTCCTCATGTGCACACGGGGAGCAGTGTGTCTGCCTCCCATGAGTATTGTGCCAATGAAGCGGTCCTCGTCTTCCTTCTATAAAGCAGATAGTAGAGCACAGGGCAGGCGCTCAGTAAATGTTCTCTTTCTCTTTCTCACTCTCTCTCTTTTTTTTTTTTTTTTTATTGCATTGATATCTGCTCCTTAAAGCATAGACACCTGGTCCTGGGCATCCCTGGGGCTCTCTCAGGGCCAGGGGACAAATGTCCTGTCGCCTTGAGCCCTGCCTTGCTATCTTATTCCTCACCCCTCCGATCCTGTGTGGTTAGTGCCTGTGGCCTGTGGTATGGGCTGCTCGGTGAGCCTCCCCACTTCTGTTCCCCTGTCCTCTCCATAGTCCATGTTGCTGCTCTGGGGTTTTGGGCCCTGTCATTAGTTAGGACAGAGCTGGCTGTATTATAGGTATATCCTAAAATGACAGTGTCAGGACACAAGGATTTACGGGTTTTTTTCACAGAAAATCCAACCAGGCTTGGACATCAGGAGCTTTCACTGAGGGACCAGTGGACTCACATTTCCAGGATGTGGTTTCCAGGGTCACGAAGGGTATTGGAATCAGCTGTCGGGAAGGGGAGAGTGAGGAGGACAGGTGGGGGGGGTGGTTCTCAGTAGACCTAGAAGTATGGTGCTTCAGTTTGTCCAAATCCCATTGGCCACAACTCCATCATGTGGCCCCAGCTGGATGCAGGCGAGCCTGGGACACTCCCCTGGCTGGGGATCCACTTCTGGCAACCATTCCGTGTGTGGAAGGAGACCCGGATGGTGGGTTGGTAGCTGTCTCTACGACATACCAGATGTGGAAAAGACCAGCTACTGTTTAATGATGTCACTCAATTTAGCCCCGTGGCTTAGCGGGTCCGGGTGCTTTCAGAGAGCCCTTTATTCCGGGTGCCTTCCCCCCAGCAGCCCCACTTGCCCAGCCCTGGCCACCTGCACCTGGGCTGCTCACGCCTCCTGGGTTTCTGTCCAAGTCACCAGTAAAACAGCCCACAGTGCGGGGCTGGGGACATGTGCCCTCCCACGTCGCCTGGGGCCCTTTGCGATGACCTCAGTACATCCCTCTGCACTCTTCGGCATGGCTGGTTATCCAGCCGCTTAGCCACGTCTTTGTCTTGCTCAGTCTCACATTTCTCCCTTTTATCCCCACGGAAATCAGAATGCCTTGCAGATGCCCCGCGTCTCCTGCTGCTCTGGGTCCTGCCAGCCCGCGGGCTGGGCTGACACAGCCAGTCTTGGGGCGCCCACACTGGGCTCTTGGGACTGCTGTTCCCTCTTCTCGGTTTTCCCCAACTGCTTTTAAAAAGTAACATCTAAGCTAAAATCATGCTCGGGATCAATTGTCCGTGACCTGAAGGGTTTAGCTTCCCTTTCTCCACAGTTCCTCAAATATCACCACCAAAGGTTTCCGCGCTCTCTTTACAAGCTTCTTTCAGTACCAAAATGTGGAATTCACGGGGCCCGGAGATGGGAATTCTCACCAAGCAGACGCGGTCTCTTTGAAGATCTTTTGTGTCTGTCTCAGGCTCCCTTTGGTCAGCGAGTCCCTCTTCCATCCTCAGGACCTTCTCACTGCTGAGCAGACGGAAGAACAGTCCCATCTTCTCCATCCATCCCTTGACTCGATGTCACTGCCCCTCGCAGCAGACCTACTGTTCCTTCCTCGGTCTGGTTCTTGTCCTGAACTGAGCTTTTCAAAAGGGAGCTGTGTTTTTGTTTTTGTTTTTGTTTTTTTCTGCCATCCTTAATAATGTTTGGATTCCCTTAGTCTTGGCTAAAGAGGAGGTCATTGCAAGTCCCAGCCATTCATGTCTAAGATTCCCTGGTAACATGTTCCTTCCTCTTCTCATATTTTATCCAAATCATCAATCAATTACTTGATTTGCTCAACACATACATATGCACATGTGTAAATATATATGTATGTGTACATTTATGTGTATGTGCACATGTGTGAAGGTACATGTGTGTGTGTGCATACATGCATGTACATATGCATGTGTATGTTGAATACCCTCTGTGTTCTTTTCAAATCTCCTGTCTTTGGCGATCACACTGGCTTCTCCAGACCCCGCCCTCTTCTCCCTCACTGGGGTCTTTCTGGTTACGCAGACAGCATGGCACGCTTGAGAGCATCCTTATCTGCCACTGAGCCATCTGCTTGCCTAGAGTCTCATGCCCTGTAATCCTACCTCTCTTTACTCCAGGTGTTTTGAACCCTGGCATCCTAAAATTGAGGATACACCTTGGCTAATGATGAAGCACAAACATTTATTGCCTTTTTAACAAATGTTAAGTGGATTTAAGCTTCATAACAAGCTCATGATATAGGTACTGATTATTTTATCCTCTAGGGGTTAGTGGGGCGTGAGGCTCAGAGAGGGTAAGTAACTTCTCCAGTGTCACGCAGTGAGTGCTGGAGCCTGGGTTAGAGTCCGCGTCTGTCTGACTCCAGCTCTGTGCTCGTCCTAGCTGCTGCTCCATCTCCCTGACCCCGTCCGGCCCAGCCTACCCCCGCCCAGGGAATTGGGAACTTTAAGATGACATAATTGTAGTTGTCCTGGATTCTTGTCCTTTCTGCTTTAACTAGTTCCTCCTCATTAGCTAGAACTAAATCTAGAGTAAAAAAAAAAAAGGAAAAAAAAATCCCCGAATTCCATTCTCCACAGTCTGGAAAATGAAGTTATCATCAAGATAGGCCAAGATCTCGTCCATGAATGAAGAACTCGTGATACTGGTAGTGATATGAATGAATGAAGACCAGGGATAATAGTGAGATCTGGTGCCTGGCTGTTTAGCCAGCTCATAGGTCTAACAGACGGTCAGATAGTCAAAGTTCCTATCAACCCCTTCTCCAGCCTCCTGGCTGGTTGAACTAGGAGTATTGAGTCCAGAGCAAACCAATATGTCTGCCACCTTTCTGGGTGGCCTGAGGTAAGGCCACCATTTCTGTACCCCTTTGGGCTCCCCTGCGTGCTTCCACCTCAGGCAGATGGGAGCCCGTGGAGTGAGGGGCGAGACTCCTCCTCCACCTTTGGTACTAGGTCTGTTCTCTGAGATGGAGAAGACATGGCCCTTGGGGAAGCCCGCCGCCTACCTCGCACCCCTGCAGATTTCAGCCCCGCCCTAACCATGAGGGGTGCTGGTCAGCGTGCACTGTCTGTCCTATACTCGGCTCTTTGAGCAGGCGGCCTTGTGGACTGCCCTCTTCTTTGTGGGCATCTCTGTGCTCCTCCTAGACTCCCTCCTCCTCTCTGAGTTGCCTCTGCCATGCTTGGTGGTCTCCAGGGTGCCTGGACCTGGGGCAGCTGGCTTCCCTGGGCAAGTCTGGACTGGCCTCCAGGGGTACATGGGCTGCTCCCCGCTGTGAAAGGCATCAGAGCCCAGCCAGGACCTGCTCCCGGGTCTTGGGCCCGCTTACCTCCCCCTGCCCCTCCCCCTCAGCAGGTCCCAAACACACTGCCCCCAAACGGGCCACCCCACCACCAGAGCCCAGGCGGTAACCAAGGTGACTCCTCCTCCCCACCCGCCGCCAGACCCCCCATGGGGCCCGCCTTTCTGCCTCTAAGAACTCGTGAATGAATCCTGTAGTCTCCACAGCAATGCCCTATTTCACATCCTCGTGGTTTCCCCTTTAATCACAGCCTCTGTCTGATCTCTGTCCTGGGAGCCTGCTCTCTCTTGTCCAAGCCAGTGTTCCCCAGACCCCCAGAAATCCGATCACACCACTTATTCCCAGTCTAGAACAGCTCCGCCGTTTCCCTTTGTGCTCAGAAGAAGGCCCCGGGCAGACAAGAGCTTCTGGCGTCCAGCCCTGTCCATCTCTGCAGCCACTTCCCTTCATCCCCATGCTCTGGCTTCCGGCTGGCCTGGCTCCTCTGACCTCCCAGGGAATATAATGCTCATTCATCCCCAGGGGCTTTAAATGCCCGCTAACCTCTACCTGGAATAGCGTTTCCCCACGTCTTTGCCTGGCTAAGTCCTGCCTCCCTTTGAAGACTCCTTTGGAAGCCATCCTCAGTTGGGGTGGAGGGCAATGCCCAGGGTGGCCTCTTGGGTACCCAGCCATCCATCCTCCGGTGCCTCCCTCCCTACCATGTCACAGTTCTCTCTCCTCTCATACCTGATCATCTGGGAGACACTCCATATACTTCATTGAATGAATAAATGTTCCAGAAATCCAAATTCAGTGATGTAGGGTATTTATTCTCTCTCTTTTTTTTTTTAAATATATCCCATAACTATTTTTCCTCATTCTCTTTCCTTCTCCGGGCTAACAGTGCTCTCCTCCTGCACTTTTCCCTCACTATATTGTTTCCTCCAAGCCTCTAGATAGATAGATAGATAGATTTTTTTTTTTTGGTAATAGCTTTATTAAGGTGTAATTCACATACCATACAATTCACTCATGTAAAACCCACATATAATTCAACAATTTTCAGTATATTTCAGAGTCGTGAACCATCACCACAGTCAATTTTAGAACTTTTTTATCACCCTAGAAAGAAGCCCTGTACCCTTTACCTATCAACCTCAACCCCTCTCTCCCCCCAACCCTAGGAAACCACTAATCTGCTTTCTGTCTCTAGAGATTTGCTGATTCAGAACAACTTCTAGGCATTTTGAGACTAACTTCTATGCAGGACTCATGCACTCCTTGTTTGATTCTTGAGCAAGTAGTAGACGTCCTTTTTTATTCTTTATTTATTTCCCTCCCTCCCTCCCTCCCTCCCTCTCCTCCCTCCCTCCTTCCCTCTCCTCCCTCCCTTCCTTCCTTCCTTTCTTTTTTTCTGAGGGGAGTGTTCTTTCCTTGGCCCCTTTATCAAAGACTCTGAAACTCAGTGTAATGTCTCTTAATTTTTCTGGGACTCAGGAGGTTGGGGGTGGGAGATACATACCTCTTCTTTGCTATAAGGATTAATTACTTTGTAAAGTGCTGTAAGGTTTGCAGAGTGGAAAATCAAACTATTGTTGGCTTTGTTTAGTTATTCCAAATTCATGTCACTTTCTCAGGTTTTTTCCTTCATTTGGTCTACCTCATTAGCAAAATCACACTGCAGAGGAAGATGTTATAAGCCTTCCCTTATCATATCGCCAGCCTGGAGGAAGCCTCGCAAGAGGAGCTGGGCTCAGAAGGCCGAGGCCAGAGAGGCTGCAGCTCAGAGCAGAGTCCAGACACGCTGTCACTGTGGGGTGGCTGGCAACGCACTGATCCGTCAGGAAGGTGACAGGGCTCTCAGCCTACACGTGGCGTCTGCATCGCCCATGATAACTTACCCGGTTTCAGTCTACTTGGGCCCAGTGCTCCACAAACCTTTTTTTGGTTCAGATAAAGGGCAAGTACTGATGATTCACCCAAGAGGAAATAAAACCACTAAACATAAGGAACACGGATCATCTGCTCCAGCGTTTAAAAATTGCAAACTTAAATAAAGAATCAGTTACCATTTTTGGTCTATTGAATCATAACAAGTATTAAAAACTAAAACTCCTGGCTGCTGAGGATACAGGGAACCAGGACTTGCAATAATGCTGGTGACTTTCTAAGTGGTTGAAATCCCTGTAGAAGACAATTTGTCAATACCCATCAGGAGTAATAACATGTTAAACTCGTTGACCTAGTGATTCTGCTTCTGAGAATCTATTTTAAGAAATTTATCCAAAGTATGAAAAAGCTATATACGTGAAAATGTTCATTATAGCATCATTTAAGATGTCAAAAATTAAAACGGGAATCGGGCTAAATGCATGGCGCTGAGGTATTCCATGGAACCAGAGCTCCTTGAGGGACAGTTGCGCAGTCAATTAAAAGGATGGTTTTCAGGACTGTGCACAAGAACAAAAGAAGGAGGCAGAGCTGAATGTGGACCATGAGCGTGGCCTTGGGAAAACACGGACACGGGACAGAAAGGCTACAGTGATTACTGCGAGGGGCTTTTAGGCATAACATTATGGGGCCTTCTTGGCTTCTCTCTCTGTCTCTCACATATACTTTATAATACATAACATTCCTCCCATAATAATAAAAAAGAGTTGCAAAAACCAGCCCTCTGGCGCCTCTTAGGAAAGTCAAACTTACTATTGAGTTCTTAGAGAACCTTAAGTGAGGACCAAAGACACAGTAGTAAACTCGCATACTGGTCACATTCCCTGGCATTCTGTAGGAAATGACAATTTTTCCCATTCCCTGAAACAAATCTTGACTAACTTTGATAGCTCAGCAATTAGAACTTTGGCATACAATCTTTCTTCTTCAACTCCTATAATTAGTGGTCTCCAATTATATGAATCAATTTCAATTTCTATAAATCAGATGATTTAGAGAGAAGGCTGTTCAATTTCCTTTTCAACTGTATGGTTTCAGCAGCAATAAAACTCTCAGCTTAAAATATCAGGATGCAACTTGCTCCAGAAATATTACCCAGTGCATGGAGGGCTTCTGCTGGGAGCACGGCATCTCGGCATCTCACAGGTAGCCGCTTTTGGTCGCGTGGCTTATCTGGCTGCTGCTGAGTCCTGTTCAGTGCTTCTTCGTGGGATCTGACATGGGCTTACACACTCCTTCCTGGTCTGGGTGAATATCACTGGAGACCTAGCTAGGCTTCTAATAGGCGGACCTGGCTTGGTCCTGGATAGGTCCGTGAGCACGTTGAGTGCCTCCTTTTCTTTTTAACCCTGGTCTTGACAAGGTCAGCGGCTTTAAAGGTTTTACAAAGGCTCGCTACCCACAGCGTGGATCTGGATGGTGCCTGGACTCCCCTAAGGCCAGCGTCAGGAAGTGCCCATGACATCCAGCTACTTTGTGGGGCTCTTCTTGAATTAATTCCTGATCACTGGAATTTGGAGATGTTCTCTTTCTCTTTCTTAGTCTTTTCGTGATGAGATGTGATCACTTTCATTCCACGTGGAGCAAGTTTTCTTATTAATTTAAAAAGTTCAAACAAGGAAAATCATTTAGCTATTTTTAAACATAATCCATGCATCTCGACAGACTCTTCCCAGTGCTGAATAACATAGACGCTGAGTCGTGGTGCTCACCCTACCCCCGTCTGAAAGGGAGAAGGCAGGGGCAGTGGCCAGGGTGGGGTGTGCGCATGCAGTCGTTGCTGATGTGAGCTCCGGGCTGCAGGTGTCCAGCCTCCCCCGCTCTCTTCTCCCCTTGGAGGAGATAAGTAGCCAGGGCTCGTGTTTGTTGCGACTGTGGTTTTTAGCAAAATGTCTCCGTTTTGTTAGAGACTGGCTTCTGGCTTTTATAGTACCCTTAAATTCAGCTTACGTTGAATGACTGTGTTCTTTGTTCTATATACATAACTTCCAGTTTCCACAGCAATAGAGTCTTATTAAGTGCTGGGGCTGCTAACTGAGGTTTCTCAACAAATAGATTATGGAAAATCAGGACAGGGCACCCTGGCCTCCCCAAGGAATCTCCCAGGCCAGCCCCCTTGTAGAATTCTGTATCAGAGACCCACAAACCCACAGCTGAAATTCTCTTTCGGAACCTGGGGCTGTTGATATATGTGGCAGCAAGACTGTCTCCCAAACCTGAAAGAGGATAAGGCATGTCTTTCATGGGGGCTCCAATAAAGAAGGACTTCAAAACAAAACACAGAAACCTGAAGTTGCAGCCATGAGATACAATGTTCTGTAGCCATTAACAGCCATGTGTTGAAGAATAACTTCAAAATATACTGATAACAGTATGTTAAGAGGAAACATGGGCTATGAAACTATATGGACTCTCTAATGGTTTATATTTAAATATGTATATTAATCATTTAAATACATATGGTGAGAAAGAAGAATGTGAAAGTATTATTCATAGTCATAGTCAGGTGATAGAATCAGAAATGATTTTCACTTTCCTTTATTTATATCTTTCTGTATTTTCTGGATTTTCTACCACAGATACAGAATGTGTTTGTAAATAAAATCGGGAAGGTTGTTTAAGAGCCTCAAAAAGGAGAGTAACTCCGACTTGCCAGTTTGGTACGTCCCCTAACTATTTGGCAGAAGGTTTGCAAGGATCTTAACTTGCCTCAAGTGCATGTGAGCCAGCGGGAAAAACACTGATTATGGGAGGCTGAAAGCCACTGCCGACAAATTTTCTTTTTCCCCAAGTTGACCGCTTCTTAGACCAGCACATAGTGTTGTTGTTGTTGTTTCTGAATAACCAGAATCTTTACATTCATCCTTTTTTGATAAGCCCTGGAATGGTATGTGACTAGGGGGAAGATCCTATTAAGCAAGTTTTCTTAAGTCAATAGTCAAAGCTCACGTTTCACTGTTGACAGACCCTTTCGTCTCTGGGAGGGACCCTGCGTCATTGTGCAGGTCTCCCTTTCACGGATGAGAAAACAGTAGTCACACCCCTGGCTGAACGCACAGTGGAAGTAGCACCTGGGCCACTGGTTTCAAAATTGCTTTCGTGCAGCATCTTTTCAGGGTCACCGAGGGCTCCCCTTGCCATGTGAGATAACTTTCAACACGGAGATGAAGCTTCTGCCCTGGCCAGCCGCGGGCGCTTCCTTCCTTCGCCCTCGTCGTCTTCCTGTAAGCCGTAATAAGGCACTATTGTTACCCAAAGGCCACTCGCCCCTAAGTAGACCATGTCCCTTGCTGTGGTACAATACCGGCAAATGTCAAGTATTTGGGATTGCCCACTGAAGGGTTTTCATTTTGGTATAAGAAAAGAAGAGCTTTTAAATTTTAAAGTGAAAAATTTGGATTTGGAAGAAAAAAAATGGAAGCGTTGGTAATAATGAAGACTTTGTTCAAGTGCCCCAGCCCAGTGACTAATGGTCCAGCTGCTTACGGGGGCAGAGCGGTGGTTGGGGCCCACGGGGGTGGGGGTTGGAGGCGAACAGACACGGGGCTCTGGGTCGGGGGGTGCTGGGTGGGGAGCCGGGGAAATATGCAAAATCTAACCAGAAGAGTATTTAACTATGGCTTAAAGTCTACCAGGGTGTTTCAGAGACCCTCAGGTGATGTGGCTTATCTTCCTGAGACTAAGCGGTCAGTCGTGTCCTGACTCAAGGGGCAGGGTATTTTGGATAATTACCTCTCCATAATAATTTTCCTCCCCATAAACTCCTTTAAAATGTCATCTAAGAGAAGCAACTTTCAGAAAGAATGGCACTCTGGGGGTATTGTTCCTTCAATGGCACAAGTTGAGCAAAATCAGCCAGGAGGCCATCCATCTCCTGTTTAGTAAATTTTTCTGGGTTAAGTCTGTTCTTCCAAGTTTGCTTTCCTGGGGCTTGTGAGCGTCTGCTGCAAATGGCACTGCAGTGTTTGTCGCGGGGAGCTCCAGAGTCCCTCTCCCCCGTCCTCAGGTCATACTCGTACCTGGTAATACAATGCCAGACCGTAGCTAAAAATAGCTTCCTTTTGTTGTGGTCCTCCCAGAACAAAGGGGAGGGCCGTCCGGATCAGACCCACTTCATCTGTGTCTCCTGCCCTCTCCCTCCCAGCATTCCGAAGTCAAGCGGTTTTGTCTTCTCTCTCCAATGGCTTTTTTTTTTTTC
Organism: Camelus dromedarius; assembly: GCF_036321535.1. Lineage (NCBI taxonomy): Eukaryota > Metazoa > Chordata > Mammalia > Artiodactyla > Camelidae > Camelus > Camelus dromedarius. The sequence goes on from NC_087444.1 coordinate 61,179,188, forward strand.
ATTTAAAAATGGGGGCGAACAGAAACTGGATACTGTGGAGGCCTCTGTAGTAAGAAAAATTCTCTTGAAATGATAGGTGCTGGAAATCACAGTGTCAGCATCGTGTGTCCCCAAACCACACTGAACAGGGAGGCACTGCTTACGTCCAAGTGTCAGGGACTTCCCCCCACCCCGGGTCTGTTGGGGAACCTGGCATTTTTTTTTTTTTTAAGTGAATGCTCTTCAAAGATATACAAGACATTACTGTTTTTAAAAATCCCGCTTTCCATAGTTCAACTTTATATTTCTTGACCAGTCTTGTGTTTTCTTTCTGACTTTTCCTACCATATTATTGCCCTGGACTAAGGTCGAAAGCACAAGGTTTTATTTCCTTTTGTCCAGCTCCACCTTCCTGCCCCTCACTCACTAACGGGCTGTCCGTACGGAGGGGTGGGCAGAGTATTGCTTGTATTTTGGGTGAGGGTAAGGAGCGGGAAGGTTGGATCAGGGAGGGACACAGAATATTAATTAGACAGAAAGTGCTCTCTGTGCCTTATCTGCATAAAGAAAGATAAAGCCCATGTAAATAATATGTGTGTTTCCCATAATGAATGTACCCTTTCTCTCCATTTCTGCATAGTATTAGAAATTGCGTTTTTATTATATGAGACATTGGACGCATGCCAACAAGTTTTTCTTTTAACTTGATATTTTGGGCTCTGATCTTTGTTAGAACGACAATGGCCTGGATCTCGTGCAGTCAGAGGTCATTTCTATAGCTCCTTCCCCTTCCCATCATTTCTGGGGAATGTTTGTTTTCAAAACAAAGAATTGGGTTAAAGCTTAGGTATCATATATCAGAACATATTTCCAGCCGAAATTAAGAACACTCAAACCTTCCCTTTAAAGGTCAGATATTATTTATTATTATTATAAAAATGATCTGTGATTTATGAATTTAACTTCTCATAAACCTTCTTTGTAACAGAATATGCAGTGAGAGGCTTAACATTACATTGTTTTCTTTTGACAACGTATCCACGGGACCACTGCAGCTGTTCCTTTACTCACAATAGCAGATTAATTAACACAATCGTATGCTGTTGGCTCTTACTCAATGAGTGGGTCTGCAGCGGGATAGATAGGTAAATCCTTTAAATGCGGTGCAGATAAAGCATATACCATGGTAGTTTCACAACTAGCCAGTTTCGCTTCCAACTAGCCAGCCCTGTCAGGACGGGTCCACGGACCACAGACGCCCGTGAGCTTGAATTTCAAAGTCAGCCACACCTATTGCAGCGCCATAATGCTCAACATTTGCAAGAACTCAAATATGTAAAAGCAGAAGACCTCTCAGAAATCAGCAGCTTTGGTTAAAATAGCAGTCAGTCTGCCGCCAGCATTTTGAGTCTGCAGTATTTTTTTAAAGTTCAATCATTGCTTTCCTTAAATATCTCCCTTGCTATTACTCACTTGTTTTTTTTTTTTTTTTTTTTTTTTGCCTATCCCTCAGTGCAAATAGTTCTGGGCAGCCGTCATGACTTTGGTTTCTAAGTACTAGAAGATTTTTTTCTTCTGTGTGTGAACTAATGAAAATGTGTGTAACTAAACCTCCCCTCCCTGCCCAGTCACCAGCCATGAGTAAGTATTTATTGGCAACTTTAGCTGACATTTTAGTGAACGTCAAACCTTTGTTAGAGAAAATGTAAGGCTTTGCTCTAGAAATAGGCATGCCCGTGTTAAGAACGAGGTAACCAGGCCGTGGGCTTAATAGAATTTCCTTCAGACTTTTTTCTAATGTCCATTACATATGCAACACTAATTTACTTTTTGTTGTTTTACTTAGCACAGAAATTGAAAATGTGACAAGCTTTGCTGGATTAAAAGGCTCATTTTATAGACACATAGACCCAGAGAAAGAAGAAAAACAAATCCATAATTTGGAACCTTTTAGAGCATCCAGGTGGTAGAAATTCAAACTCTCACATCACTGGCTGCATGTGTGGTAGGACTGTGAGTTCTTTGAAAGCCTCCCTGTCCTTTAGAAATAGATCAAAGTTTGGCCACATTTGGCCATAGGAGTCCTGGATGCTTTGGAAAAAACAACGCGTCACAGAGGGTGAGGTCTCTTAAGCTCCTCTTTGTGGTTGTTCCTGAGCACCAGGTCCTGGTTAAGCCGGCCCGATGGGCTCCAGGAAATTCTGGATACTGAGCATTAGTCAGAAGTGATGTGTTAAGCATCTCCATTATCGGATGAGCTCAGGTTTTCTGTGCTTCTCTTCATACGTGGGGAATGTGCAGCTCTTCCCAGACCCACGGACGGAACGGTCACTGCACGGGAAGAGGGCGTGAGAGCTACTGTGTCTTTCTCCTCATCTGCACTCTTTCCCCCTATTTAGCTTTTGTTGCTAAAATTAAAAAAAAAAAAAATCTTGAAAAAAGATCTGGTACTCATGAATAATTAGTTGTATATAGAAACATTATTTTAGAAAAGTCTGAATGTTTGATTCTGACTTGAGAAGAGAATTGGCTTAGAAACCTGCACAGACAGACAGAGGGCGGACTGAGATGCAGGGACGTCTGGTAGACCCCTGGGAGGAGCAGTTATGACTGGACCATTAAAGCTAAACGTCAGGGTCCCAACAAATGCACAGTTTGCAGCACAGAGCAGCTGTCGTCCCCAGGAGCGCTGGACTCCTTGCAAAGTCACAGGCCTCTTTCTCTTCCTGGGGGTTTCATGGAGCCCTTTCTATCTTTTGAGCTGGATTTTGGAGGCTCCTGCATGAGGCGGAAGTGAACCTGCTGTCTGGAGATTGTGGCCGTGAGCTGGTGACTTCTAAGGTGCAGGCAGTGGTGATGCTTCTGAGCCGTTCCGTGCAGACCTGGGGCTCAGTTTCTAGGAGCGGGAAGGCTCCAACTGTCCCTCCGTTGGTCCTTCCTTCTATCCCCCCATCTCTCTAACCCACAGCAGCAGAGCAGGATACAGTGATGCCACCCAAAGTAACTCCTGGAGCCTTTTGAGGGCCTTCTTTCAGAGCTAAAGGGACCCCTTCAACAACACCCTCACCAAACACACAGGGAGGGGTTTTGTGACTGTTCCCCATGATTATACATCATGGCCACAAACTGTTCAGCAGGTGTCTGTGAGCTCGGCCAAGAGCCAAAGGACACTGATCCTGGCTTAGCTTTTTGTTTTGGTAGTATTTGAAGCACTGGGTAAGCCATGTAAACTCTTTACCCTTCCTGTGTTACATTCTTGATTGAGCTCTCTGTTTGCCATGTTTCCTCACGGAAGGAAGTGAGACTCAGGTGAGAGCTTGACTGTGGAGTGGAGTGCAGGATGCCGAGTGAAGACTTTTGGGCAGTTCAAAGGAGGTGATAAGCTCTGGGAAGAGGAGGGAGCTTTGTCTGCTGGCTGTGTCCCCCAGTGGTACTTAGCAATAAACATTTGTTGGGTAAATGAACGAACAGACAATTGTAGGATCCTGTGCTGCACTAGGAAAGGAGAATGGGTAAGGGGTCTGGAGGGAAACTGAGCTAGTTTTTGAACAAGTAGGCGCACTGGTGTATTCGATGGAGAGAAAGGCGGGTGTTTATAAAAGCACAGATTCATGACATGAGAAGATAAGATGCAGACGCGTTTTTTCATAGGTGGGGCAGGGACTTGCCCAAGGTCGTACAACCAAGAGGAACTTGGGACCAGCTTCCCGACTCATTCTCAGAGCAGGGGGCTTTTCACGGGGGCCTCTGATTGAGTAACATCCTCTTGGGTCCAGGGGTCCGGTTGGGCTGGGGTTCACTGGGAGGCAGTGGGCTGGGTCATAGGAAGGAAGGAAGCGTGTGTGCTCGTGGAAACAAGACGCGAAGCAGAAGTTCCTGCCAGAGACTCCAGTTGAGGGGGTGCAGGGAGGCCCGCTGGTGCAGACGGTGGTCTCTGCAGTGAGTAATGTGCTTTCCCTTCGGAAGGGCAGTCAGAAGCGTCAGGATTCAGTTGCGGTACCTAATCTGGTCATTACTGACAAGCTGCTGACTGGCAGCAGCTTCCATAACGGTACAAGATGCAGTCAGTGCCTGGCACATAGTAGGGACTCAACAAGTATTTGTGGGATGAACTTATTGAAGGAAGGAAGGTGCGCTTTCCTGACGCTCCGGGGGATCTAGTCTCCAGGTGTAAGGGGAGCCTGCGTACAGGATTACCTTTCGTACAGTTTCTCCTGCTCCTTGCCCTAGACTCAGCACCTATGTGAAGGGCCCTGAGCCATCCTGGGAGTGCATCTCAGTCCCTTTACACCCTCTGTTCCCCCTCTCTGGAATGTCCTCTGCCTTCTTGACTTGTCAAACTTCTTCCCATCTTTTAAGGCTTAGCTGGATTGCCACCTCTTCCATGAAGCTCTCCCTCATTGCCCCATCCCCCGCCAGCCTCATGTCACTCCTGGGAAAGCCCATGGCCCCTCACCAGCATCTCTTCAGGCTCTTCGTGTTTCCCCTTTGTGGGGTAGGGGGGTTTAAGGGGGACATCTGATGGTCCACATACTTGCTTGTCCTGTTACACAGCAGTGGCCAGGGCAGTGCGCTGGGGTTTCATTAACCTTGGCACAGGGAGCTACACTGAATAAACAAAACCCGTATTGCATTGCTGTGGGAACTGCAGACGTGGGGAGGGCAGCAGGGGCAAGTAGGGGGTAGGAAATGACATTTGGGAGGCAAACAGTGGAGATGGGGGCTCGGAAAACACAGCTCTGGTTCTCTGAATGTGCTAGACACTCGCGATCTGTGCATACACGTGACAGTGGCTGTCCCAGGCTGGCCTCGGAGCAGGTGCTTTCCTCTTGGATGAAGTGGATCACCATGGGGGTGGGAGCTGTCCTACCGTTATGCTGTGTAGCGTGATGCTGGTGAAGCCAGCATCATATTTGGGTGTGAGTGAGTGTGTCCTGCCCCAAATGCACCACCTCGGTCCCAGAGCAAGGGGGCCAGGAGCCCTCTGGGGGAACTCGGCACAGAGGCCTAAATGCCCTTTCCAGGGTGGGAGATTATTGGTCAAATAGGTAGACAGAGTGGCAGTCCTCCCTGCCTCCTTTCTCTCCTTAAATGCCAGGGAAGGAGTGTCTGCAGGTGCTGACACACACATGCCGGGAGACGCTGGTGGCCACAATGCCCATCGGTTGTGGGTGTGCCGCCGTGTGTGTGTGATTAAGAGGCCCGGTGAATGGCTTGAGTCATCGATGACGCTCTTGAATGGCAAATAGGTCTGAGTCCCACAATGGTAACGATCACTCTGCCGGGTGACCTTTCCATCGCATTTACATCTTATCACAACATGCATGAGCCACCGCTAGGCTTCCCATTGGCTGGGTCATTTCTTATGCACAATAACCCAGCATGCAGGGGACGCATCCCGCGTGGATGAGAGAGGGGCAGCTTCTGACACATCTCGCTCTATTGTCACTCGGTAATCTTTATCACCAAAGGAGACTTTTGACTTAAGCCCATGTTTTCTTCCTCTTTTTTTTTTAAAAAAAGTGAAGGCACTCAAATGCAACTTGCATCCCTCATTTTCCCGGAGCCGGAGATGAAGCCCTGGGCTCGGTGCTGCTCCTGCCCTCCTGCCCTGGGTCCTGTACGGGGCTTGCCCTTGGAGGCCTGAAACAGGAAAGCAAGAGGGTCCTCCAGGACGGGCCACAGAACTCTGAGTTGGGCAGGGTTCTTGTATTTCAAGACATTGCTCTCCAAAAGGAGGCTACATCAGTGCTGCGTGTGACAGTGAGATTGAGTGTAGGGTTGCAGTTGTGTGTGTGAGCATGTACTGTGTGTGTGTGTGTGTGTGTGTGTGTGTGTGTGTGTGTGTGTGTGCTCCCATATTCGTGATGTATGGACTCAACTCGGCAGATCTAAGCAGGGGCCAGATTCAAGGGACACCCCCAGGAGCCTCAGGTACTTAATTAGCAGCCGAGTCCCCATCACCCATATGTGGTCCATGAGGTGTGTGCCCCATTTCTCGTCTCCCTGTGTATTTTGAGTGACCGGACGTGGCCTCCCTCTTCAGCTGGTGGGAAAGGAGAAAGACAAAAGCATAAGACATAGGAAGTTGAGCAGCTGCCGTGTCCTAAGGTTGGGGTCCTTTCTCGGCGCTGGCTCTTGGGATGAGGCAGGTGCTGGGTGCCCCTTTTGCAGACGGGAGAGCGAGGCTCAGGGTGGTCGCAGATCCACTGCTGCAGGCGGGGCGAGGGCACTCTGCCGGGAAGTTGGGGGGGCGGTGAGCGGAGAGCGGGCTCCAGGCTCCATCCTGCTCCCTCCTGTTCGGCTGAGTTGTCACTGCTGTTTTCGTTGGCGCCTTTAGGTTACAGTGCCAAGAATAAAAATAAGCCTGGCTATTTTCACTCATATTTGGTCCTCCTTTTTCTTCTTCTTTTTTTCCCCTCTCGAATGCTGTTGAAACCGAATTCTAATTTTTACTTAAAATGTGTAATCTTAATAAATTGCAACATTATTGCATGTTGCTTGATGTATTTAAAGACCACCTCTTTTCCCAGAAGAGCTCGTCTCCAATAATATAATCACAATCAATAGAAAAACACGTTTCTATATGCGGTTATCTGTTCTTTTCTGAGGGCCTGTCTGTTCAGATAAAAGAGACATAGCTCTCTGTACGTAAATGTGTGTATGTGTGGACTGCTGGCGTGTCACAGTGTTTTAATAAGATGGCTTTATATTTTGTCTTCACACACCCAGATCTTAGACTTCACATCAAACTTGACTTACACGTGATGGGCCTTACACATTTTTAAAGTTTCCTGTGATCGTGTTATTTTTGCAAAGCCATCATTTGACTTCTCCAGACTCGTGTCCTCTGTTAGCTCTCCTTGACCTCAAGCCTGAGAGGAGGAGGAAGGTTTCTGAGACTTGATTTCTTCTTGGCCTTGGATAATGCGCACCCAGCAAGAGCTTGCTGGAAGTCCCCGCTTAGGGGCTGCAGTGGGCAGGAACAAAGGCAGGGTGGTGGGTGGAGTGAGGACAAGGTGAAGGGTCCCTCCTGTGGCTGACCTCAGAGGTACCTGTGGGTCCTGTGCAGCCCCCTCCACCATGGGTCTTTGGGGTCCAAAGCCAAGGTGGGGGTCCCTCCAGAAGTACTCCCAAGCCCACCATTGGGGCCAGCTGATTTTACCCAAGCAGCTAATGTTATGGCCCAAATGTTTGGGCCCCCCCCCAATTTCATATGTTGAAATCTAATCCCCAGTAAGATGGTATTTGGAGGTGGGGCCTTTGAGAGGTAATACGGTCATGTGGGTGGCACCCTCATGAATGGGATTCGTGCCCTTTTCAGAAGCCAGAACCATTCGAGGATGCAGGAAGAAGGCAGCCCTTTGCAAGCCAGAAAGCAGGCTCTTGCCAGGCCCTGACTGTGCTGGCACCCTGATCTTGGACTTCCAGCCTGTAGGACTGTGGAAAATAAATTTCTCTTGCTGATAAGCCACACAGTTTATGATATTTTGTGATAGCAGCCACAGCTAAGACAGCTAATATTTTTCTACAGAGTTCCTTAGGTTATTTAAAGTCATTTCCCTTGGAGCAGATGTTTTCTTGAGGTGAGCTTAAATTCTGGTTGCTATCACAGCCTCAGGAAAGGCTTCTCCTTGTAGGCCTGGTAATGACTCTAACAACTCAAGACTTCCCCTGGTCAGAGACCCTCGGCGAGATACAGAGGTACAGTGGGATGGGCCTCAGAGGGATGGCAGGGGCCTTGGGTTCTTATCTCAGCGGTGCCACCACCTTACTGTGGGACCTTACTCACTCTCAGACCCTTGGTTTTTCCATCTGCACAATGGGAGTGTTCCCAGCTGTCCTCCGAGTTCCCTCTCGGCTTTGAGCTTTATTGCCCCTCCTCTTGGGGCCACGGGGCTCTGTTCAGGATGCGTCACCAGAGGTTCAGCCTTTTGTCCTGGGTACAGTCCCAGATGCAAAATGTGGGTATCAAGGGTGGATTATTTACTTTATGAAAAGTTTCCTCCCCTCCCCGCTGCCTTACTAAAGGGATTGGCCATCAAATACCAACAACAATAACCGCCGCTACCCGTGTTTTCTGAGAACTTAATACAGGCCAATACCGTGCCGAGCCCTGTGGGTGTTTTATCTCATGGGCTTCACAAAACATCCCTAGGTGGTAACCATGACTGTTGTCACTCCCAGTTCATGGAAAAGGAAGCGGAGGCTTCGAGAAGTTAAAAGAAGTTAGAAGCAAATGGCAGCTACTCGATTCAGCCTAGGATTATCCGGGGCCAGGCTCTTAACCAGCGCACGCACTGCGCGGAGCTCCCTGGCGCTTGCTCCTGGGTCCCTGTGTAGTGGGAGCTCTGCTTCCTGTCTTTGCTGGCACAAGGGGTTGCATTCCACTTTTTAATGTGTTGGTCTGCCCTGTCATATTTAGACCCTTCTCATGGGCCTGGACCTTGTCTCTTTTATCATCTGAGCAATCAGGAGCTCATTTGATAAAAATAAAGTGTTGGAGACCCGGCTTCTTAAAGACCAGTCAATGCTGAAAAGAACACATCCCTGAAACCCTCATGTAAGTCCGTGGTGAAACAGAATTTGATTCACAATAGTTCTGTGTCTTGTGCAGACCTTCTGAGGACCACCCTCGCGGCTGAGAACAAAGCACATCTCATTTGGTTTCAGGTCCCCAGGGAAGTCATTGGCACACTGGGATCACAGGGATGTGGGTCCAGGGGAGATACCTCCAGTGATGAAGGATGCAGGAAAGCCAAGACTAAAAGGGTAACTAGACAATAGTAGTTCAGCTCCAGTTGACATCTCCGGATCTTTGCCTGAAGGACCCACCTGGCCAGATGCCTTGGGTATTGTCTGTGCTCCAGGGAGAAGACAGCCACTTTCCTTGAGCACTGGGAGGCAAAATGAGAAGTGGCTGCAGGTTGAGTTGCCTGCTCTGAATCTGACAGATCTAGCTTACTGGGACTAAATTCCAACACAGGGAGCCAGCTTCTGGTGGTAGGTGGGTCTGCATCCTTTGGAACAAGGGCGGGGCTGGTGTGAAGGCAGGTGGGAAGGGTTTTCTGTAGCTGGCACCAGGGAGAGTAGAGTAGATCGCCTTCAACTTGGGGTGGGAGTGACCAGAGGACGAGGCCCCCATGGGAGGTGGTGAATGATAAGAGATCTCAAACTGTGAACAGCCAGGCCAAGTCCACCGAGGGGAGAGAGAGAGAGAGAGGACTTGGCTGGAGCCCCTGTCGAGAGCAGCCAGGAGGTCTAATGAGAGCGACCGCTCATCACATCATAGTTAGCCCACAAGGACCCAGGTCCTCTCAAGATATTTTATTTTCTTAGGAAAAAGGACAAATGATGTGAAATGTACCTGTTACCCCTTCAGCAAACTGAGATGGCGTAGGCTGAACAGCAGAGTTCTGTATTTATGGGCGTTACTCAGCAAAGGAGTAGGAGACATTGGTGTAAACTCCCTGGGGTGAGTGAATGCATTTAGGAACATGAAACACTGTGCTTTTTTTTTTTTTTTTTTTTTAAGTTGGACTTCTCACTCACTCTTTAGTCCAAGAAGAAAATGTAAGTATTTTTGTAATCGTGGAGAGGAGGGGCTGCCCTTGCTAATCATAATATTGGAGCCAGAAACTCTTAAAGGTTGGCAGATTTCATCACTTCCTCACTTAGCATAGTACTGGTGAATTGTAGTATTCAATAAATATTTGTTGAGTGAATTTGACTGCATGAAAATTAAATATGTCTAAGCAGTGTGCATGCCCATGTACACACACACACACACACACACACACACACAAATGTCTCTCAGAGCATAAAGTGCAAAAGACAATAGGAGGAAAGACAGTTGCTACATATATGATAGACAAAGGGTTAATATTCCTGGTACAAAGAAAAAAGCTCTTGCAAATCAATATGGAAAAGACGAATCCTTCAATAGAAAAGTGGTCAAAGGACATGAGCAGGCAATTCAGAGAAGAAGAAATACAAATGGTCAATAATCAAAGAAAAGCAAAGGAAATCTTTGCAGCCAAGAAACACGTGAGGCTGACCTGTATTTACTGACTTGGAAAGATGCCCATGACATATTGTTGAATGAAAAAAGTGGGCTGCAGAACAGCAGGTAGAGTATGATTCCATTTATGGAGAATTACGAGGGTATCTTAATCCACATCCTTTGTGCAAATAATAGAAATTTTCTTAAAGTTGCCTTAGCAAAGGAGGAGAATTTGAGGAGTACAGGTGTTCCTTGTCACCACCTTAGAAGGTCAGCGGAGTGACCTCACTTGTGTGTGGGCTGGGGTCAGGCACCTTGGGGCATCCCTGGGAAGCAAGATGGCCAGTTACCCATCCCCCACCCCCTGGGCATCCTGCACCTTTCATCTCTCCGTTGTTTTGGCTTCTCTTTCTCTCTCTGCAGGCCAGCTGGGCAGTAAGATCGAGGATAATTTGTATTAATTTTAAAATATATTTCTGGATTGTTGGGTTTTTTTGTTTGTTTTTGCAATGAGCACATATTTTTAAATTTAGGAAAAAGTCTACTTTTTTACCTTTAAAGATAAAAGAAAATCCAGTTAGGAAATTTAACAGGTAAGGAGTTAATATCATTTGTGTAGAGGGAGTTCCTACAAATCAATCACAAAGATAATACCCCAACCAGGAGAAAAAGATTCTCACCTGGGAGCCCTTACTTAGTAAGTGTTCACCATGTGTCAGGAAGTGAACAAAACAGGCTACAAGCATAACCACTTCCGGAGTTTATAAGGTAGATACTGTCTCCTTCCTCCTTCCCTCTTTCCTTGCAGTAAATACCTGCTGAATATCTGCGTTCTGGCAGGTATGTTCCAGGCTCCTCAGATGCAGATGCTGCCCTCACAGAGGTTACATTTCTATTGTCTCCACTTTGCTGCCGAGGCTGACACTCAGAGAGGCCCTAACCAGTGCACCTGTTTCTAATGAGGATGTTACAGAATCCTCAAAATACGAACATGTGACATCCAGAGGAAGAAAACAAATGGCCGATAAGCGTATGAAAATATTTTGATCTGATTAGCAATCAGAGAAAACAATTAAAAATAGTTTTGGTTTAATTATTTATGCGTTTGCTCCCCTAGACTGTCAAAGACTTATGAGATTGATAATAATGAGTATTTTCTGTAGGGTTGGGAGAAATCACTCTTTAGTCTGCCAGTAGGTGTTTATATTTACACAAAGTTTCTGGAGAGAGTAATTTGGCAAACATGTCAAAGCCCCCCAAATAGATGTCTACTCACTGTCTTAGCAATTCTTCTTTTATGAAATTATTAACATATATTAGCAAAAATTAGTATCTATGTCTACCTATGTCTCTGCATCTCAGATGTCAGATAATCAAAGATGTTTGACCAAGTATGTTTATTGCAGCTCAGTTTATAATGGCAAATTTTGGGGAAACAATTTAAATGCACTTTGAAAAGGAATTGGCTAAGGACACTATGATTCTCTTATTACTGTGCAGTTGTTGAAAACGATAGTCTACATCTGTATTTTTGACTTGCAAAGATATTCACAATATATCATGAAGTGACAAAAGCGGATTACAAAGCCAGTTTGTGTAACATGATCTTTTTTTTTTTTTGGTAAAAATGAAGATATATTTAGATATGCAGTTTCTTCATAGAAAAATCTGAAAGGATATAAAACAAAATGTTAAGAATGATTTTCTCAGGATAGAAGAGTTAAGACTGACATCCCCCCCTCTTACATATATATATCTTTGGTTTATAACCTTTTGCAATTATCATGTATTAATTTTATAATCAAGTAAAACCAAACCCAAACAAGGAAGGTCTTTCTGTTATGGGGAAAGGGACCAAAACAGAGTGGGGTTGTGGACAGTCCGTCGCCAGCTCTACAGACCAGAGCAGGTGGGATGAGCCCCCTGCTCTGCCTCTGTGGTTTGTGGAGCTGGCCCTGCACCTCCCCAACCTCCGACTCCCAGTTCCTTAGAAAAGACGCCTCACAAGGCAGGTCTCTGCCCAGACGGAACCTTCCTTCCCATCAGCACAACTGGGGTCCAAGAACTCAGCTAAAGACCCTAAAATGAGCGTGGGCCTCAGGAAGGCTGCTGTGTCCAAGAGTTTGTTGCCTGTGGCCCCTGCTAGTTAGTTAGCTTAAGAGGTGTTTTTTCCAAGAATCCTTATCAAAGGAGACAGGCATCATTTGAAGGGAACTAGAGAGGCAACTTCAGGACATTGGGAGGGAAGAGGCATCAACCAGGAGGCAGGGAAGTGACCTCACCTGGAGGGGTCACGGCCCCAGCATCCCTCTGCCAGCTTCTCTCCTTGTGGAGCCAACATGTAAATGTAACAGAGTGTTGTACAAAACATAAATGTAAAGCAAAGTGAAACAAAGAAAGTTACAAGAAAAACTAACAAGTAAAAATAGATTAAAAATTGAGAACAAGTTAAAAGTTAAAATAGAGAAAGTTGAGAAAGATAAGATTAAAGATAACAGGATTTAAAATAACTGGCTAGGGATAGCAAGACAATGAAACCCAATAAATATTTTTAAAACAAAATACCTAACTTAGACTAGAGAGGGCCAGAAGGTAGAGAATTTAGAAAGGTAAAACCTAAGATAAAAAAAAAAAAAAACCCAAAACTTGACAGAGCTGAAGTTTTTAAGTGTTAAGAACTGTGACAAAAGTTTTACAAAAACATATTTAAAATGAACCTATTTACAAAACAGAAACAGACTCACAGACACAGAGAATAAGCTTACGGTTACCAGAGCTGGTTACCAGAGCAGGTGAAAAAGGGGGTGGATGGATAAATTGGGAGTTCGGCATTTGCAGATACTAAGTATAAAATAGATGAACAACAGGTCCTACTGTACAGCACAGGGAACTATGGTCAACACCCTGTAATGGCCTATAATGAAAAAGACTCTGAAAAGGAATGTATATACGTGTATAACTGAATCACTGTGATGCACACTAGAAATTAACACAACATTGTAAACTGACTCTATTTCAATTTTTTAAAAAAGGTACTGTGAAGAGAAGTAAAGGTTACAAAGAGGAAGGTTAGAAGATTAATAGAAGGAAAGACTTCTAGGAGAAACCGTCTATGCACCTTAAGTCAGAGGAAGCTAAAGTTATACCAAATATGAATATTTAAGGCTAACGTGCTGTGAGTGTGTTTACCCAGCAGGTGCAAATAACAAGAGAAAACCGGGCAGGTAACCCAGGAGTTTGATGGGGTCATTTGCCTATGATCCCAGAATTGCCTTGCCTTTTCCCTTCGTACATATTATCACATTTAGTTATCTGCATAATATTTTTTTCTTGCAAAAAGCTTTATTGTTCTAGTTGGTCCAAGGCTTGGGAGAGGGCTCTAGGGTGGTTTTAAAGCTGCCTGGTGGCTGCGGAGAGAGGCTTCAGGCAGAAGCCCCGACACCAGAGGGGTTCCACAGAGGCCACGGGGTTGCAGAGGCTCCTGGTCTCACTTGAGGGTGAGCCTTTAGGAGAGATGCTCGCCCAGCCCCACCTGGGGACCAGCCAGCCTGCCGAGGTGAGTCAGGTGGTCGCCCATCTTCTTGATGAGTTTCACCTGCTCATCCGGGAAGTGGCTCTCCTGGAAGTCACAGAGGTGGGGGTCTGCGCGGGCAGAACCCAGGGCTTGCAGACCCAAAAGGGCCCGGTTCAGGTTCTTCTCCAGGACAATGGCAGCTTCCCTAGCGTCCTGGTTTTTACCCCACTCACCTCGGGATGGCTTCTGCACGTCCTGGAAGAGGGCGCGGCCGATGTGCTGGGTTTGCATTTTCAAGAGACGCTCTGTGCCCTCACGCCTCTCCTCGGCCAAGTCACAGAAAAGTGGCCCACGCCCTCCAGAGCCATATGGTCTCGGTCGAAATAGAAGCCCAGAGAGAAGTAGGTGTAGGAGGCCCACAGATGCCCGTTGACCAGGTGCTTGACGGCGGCTCCCACTTTGGTGGAATAATTCCGACAAATCTGAGAGCTCACGGTTGATCAGTAATAAGGACTTAAGCTCAAAAAAATGGTGTTGGCTGGTCCCGGAGGCCAACGATAGCAGAGTGGCTGGTTCTGAAGGTTGTGGCTAGGAAAATGGTTGAAGGGGCGTCCCTGGGTCTGTTCCGGCCAAACACTGCTGAAGCAAGAGACAGATCCGGGGGACCGCCGAACGCACTGCTGGGTAATTTTTTGGTTAATGTCTTTCTTCCCCCAAGAGACTTCAAGATCGATGAGGGCAGGAGCCCTGTCTGTCTTGCTTAGCACCTGGAGAGTGAGAAATGGTACCTACTTCTTGATTAGATAAATGAAAGGGTGAAGCCTCTCCCATGGCTTGTTCTCAGTGAAGGGGATCTGCTCCCCCTGCAAACAGAGCCCTCCAAGGCCTGCAGGCCTAGCCAAGCCCCAGAGGAGCTCTTTGCTTGACATTCACTGACTGCCCACAGGAGCAAAGGGCATTAGATATGGCCCCCAGCTTCCAGAAGCCTGTGCTGAGAAGGGGCGCTGGAGGCAGAAAGCCACAATCTGGGCATGGAGTGGCACCCTCTCACTGACATTGCAGACTCCTGGGTGGACTGGGAAGCTGGGGAAGCTTCTGGAAGGGAGCCCCATCCAGAAGGGAGAATAGGGCTGTGGCTGGGAGGGCAGGTACCAGGCTTTTCTTCCCATCACTCTCCTCACCTCCTGTGTCTCAGAGTCCAGCTGCCGAGGGTGTGACTAGGGGGCGGGTAGAAGCACTGGGACCCCATTCTGCTGGAAAGAAAACTGAGTTCCATGTTAGGTTTGCCCTGGGGAGCTTTGTTAGGTATGCCAGTGGCGAACCTCAGGTGTGTGGCAGCTTTGATTGAATGATACAGGACGGGAGGCTGTGAGCATCTTTGCAGCTCCCAGAGAGGACTGGAGGTGGCTGGGGCGGGCCAGGCATGGGGGGGACCCTGGCTCGGTTTATAAGTGCTGTGTGACAAAACAGTCGCAGCCCCTGGCTTTGAAAGGATAGAAATGCCCCGGCTCAGAGAGAGAGGTGAGGCTGGCTCTGAGAATCAGCTCCTGTCAACCGGTTTTCATACTTTATCATAACCCTTGGCAAACAGAAAAAGTAATTGTGCCCTTCCTCAGCAACTCCATTGTGGGTGTAGGGTCGTGTGCTGTGATCTTTAATGACCAGATGAAAGTCCCTTCCCAAGTACCTGAACACAGAAGGGCAAAACCTGCCCCATGAGTTGCTGATCTGAAGCATGGCTGCTGTCAGAGGCTTGGCTGGGGGCAGATGCAGAAACTGGTGGAAACTGTTGAACAGCGAATTTCCGTCTTCCTTTCATCGCTGGTGAAATTGCGTGTTCCTGTGGTGGGTAGCGCGTGGCGGAGTCTCAGAGCCTGATTTGTCAAGGTGAGTGGTCTCCGTGAGCAAATGATTTCGTTCTGTTT